>NW_022196913.1:6991955-6997083 GCF_008632895.1 Mastomys coucha
AAAAAAAAAAAAAAAAAAAAAAAAAAAAAAAAGTGGCATGCTACAAGTTATGTCCAAACACAGTTCAGGAAAAACAAACAAACAAAACAACAACCCACACATACACACAGAAACTGACCAATAGGCAACCAAGCTACCTATGACGGCTCTTTGGAAACACTTCACTGCCATCCTGCAACTTCCCTGCATCTCTGATTGTAAAATAGACTCCATCTGTGGGACAGTAATCCAGGCATTCACTGTCTCATATGCTCTGCAAATCCCTATTCGCTGCAGCTGTCACTCAAGCAGGGTTTGTACACCACTGGCAGCTGTAACCACCATTCACTCTCCACTGTCACTAACAGTGACATGATTTAGGAATCATGATATGAGAACTTAGATGAAGGCATCTATGTCCAGCACATACTCATTCACCAAACCTCTGTGCTTTAAGTTACGATGGTGCCTCCCTAAGGCCTTTCAAAGATACTTTACTATCCTAAGGACCCAATCTCATACACTCATTTTTGCTTTCTTGACCACAGTATGAGGTATCTGGGCCAGTTAGCCTCTAAGATCCTATTCAGAGACCCAGTGTCTAAGAAGGCAAGGCCTGCTGTGGGGGTATAGGTATGCCTAGCAGTAAAGATGAAATCAAATACACTGAGTTCAGCATTTCTATAGAAAGCAGGTCTGTGTGCCATGGCACAGATTAACTAAGATAGCTCCCAAAATTTATAACAACAACAAAACAAACAAACAAAACCCCCACACAGACTCTTACATTTCTAACTACTTTTCTGTAATCTAGATAAATAGTGACTCATGCAGGGAAGCCATTATGTTTGAAAGCTTACAGACAAATCAGAGCTGTGTGGTTTGCAATGTCAAGCAGAGGTACAAGCCCAGTCAATCAATCCCTGTTGGATGGAACTTGTTACTTCTTAGGTTCTACTGTCAAGGACACGCCTCTGCACCCTCAGGAGCAGGCAGTATGAGAACCGAAGCTCACCAGCATCTGATTTAAACAGTCTCTAGTCATTGCTCTGCTCAAGAGCTGTGATATGTAGCTCTGCTTCTGTTTTTATAAGTGGAGTGCAGAGAAGGAAGGCAGTTTTATTCCAAGTCACACAGTGAACTGGATTTTAGGTGGTGGACAGCAAAGACTGTGCCTGTGCAAAGCTCCAGGACAGCACTGTAATACTGTGAAACATAGACTTGAGATAACTCACCTCAGGGCTTCCATCCCATCACTCTGCCAACACAACAGCAACACGATCCCTTAGAATGATTAGCACTACATTTAAATGAACAGTTGCTAATATATCTGATGTTGAGTGCCTCCAGAAACCAAAGATGTCTTGTTCTCTCTGTTTGAAAACATATACAAATATCTATTTGATGTTAAAAACACATTTACTAAGCTCACACTTTATTGTTAAGTTTTGTGTTGAAACTTGCTGTCTATTTTGTATGTTTGGGAGATGAATGTCTATTGTTTAGGTCTTTGCTAATTTAGTTAGATCACACTATTTTACAGCATATAGATCCTTTAAAGAGCATTATGTAATTGTTGATATGTTGACGTAGGGTATTACAGGCAGCTCTTGAAGACACTGAAGTCTATCAAGTCAGGTGGTAGGAAAAGTTAATTAATAAGCAATAATGGTAATTAATTAATAAAGATTGGCTTTTAGGGAAGTTTTTGGTAAAGTGAATACTTTGTAATTAATCTCACTGCTCCTCAATCAGTGATGTAATGGATTTGTAGAAAATGAGGTATGCTAATCAGCAAGGAGTTGATTCTAATGACCTGGGTGGTCAGAATAGATGGTGTTTGGGAAATATATGGATTGGGGACCAGAAGGCATGGGGAGGCACCACTGCTTTGTAGAGAAGTAACTGTGTGAACATGAGTACATGTATGAAGGTCTGCTCTTACAAGACCAATGGCAACAAGAGGACACCTATATACAACCGGAGAGAGTGCAGATGGTGTAAAACCCATGGTCAATGTCTGTCAGCACTGGAGCACTGCTGGGGAGTCCTAGGGTACTGGACAGGATCCCTGTATGGCTTTGGTTGCTCATGACCACTGTCACACCCCAGAGCCTAACCCGTGCTACGGAAATGCACAAGGTGATCATAGTCATTAGAAGACACCTGGCTTCAGGTAGCAAAACTGAGGCAATGAAGGCCATTTCCAGTGAGGTCAGCACTCCCTTGCACAGAAGGCTGAGAGCTGCAATGCTTGGGCTTCATTGTACTAGGGTTATTTACCCCAAATCTATGACTAACAAAGAACTTTTACAAAGGAATTCCGAATGTCTAAGTATACGTTCCACCAAATGTACTACTATCTCAACAACACATGCTGCTTAAGACTTGGACTTATAAAGAGGGTCTCTAAATCAAAAAGCCACAACTGAAAGCAGAAGGGTGAACAGCTGTGCCCATAGGACAGAGAATTAACCTGTATCTGCATTCTCATGCTAAGTCCATAGCTCTATAAGTTTGTTGTTTTCATATTGGTAAAGATCCCTTTATACTAAAGGTGTATTCTCTTAAAGCAAACAAACAAAGGCACAAAGAGAAAATAACTCTTCATTACTTACTATGGACTATATTAGTAAGGTCTTTTCTCTAAACAAAATACAAAAGCCAAAACAAAGCTCTAAACGTGAACACATTAAACTTCTTATGGATCTGCCTGCCTTTGCCTCCTGAATGGTAGGTTTAAAGGAATAAACCACCCTACCAGGTGAATTATACATATTATGCATTTTTTTTTTTTTTTTTTTTTTTTTTTTTTTTTTTTTTTTTTTTTTGAGACAGGGTTTCTCTGTGTAGCCCTGGCTGTCCTGGAACTCACTCTGTAGACCAGGCTGGCCTGGAACTCAGAAATCCGCCTGCCTCTGCCTCCCCAAGTGCTGGGATTAAAGGCATGCGCCACCACTGCCTGGCCTCATATTATGCATTTTTAAGCTTTTCAAATCAGAAAGGTTTCTGTATATCATATGAAATAACCCAAATATCTTACAAGGATAAATCACTGAAATCAATTATAGTCTTATCTAGAAGCTAAAGACCTTTAGACTACAGATAGGATTTAAGACTTTTAGTCAAAATATAATACATAGGGCCTAGCATTGTGGTATACGCCTTTGGTCCCAGCACTGGAGGGTAGGAGTGGGGACATGTGGATTGCTCTTATTTCTAGGCCAGCCTGGTCTACAAAGTGAGTTCCAGAACACCCAAGGCTATAGAAATAGATCCTGTCTTAAAAACAAAACAAAAGGGCCGGGCAGTGGTGGCACACACCTTTAATCCCAGCACCTGGGAGGCAGAGGCAGGAGGATTTCTGAGTTCGAGGCCAGCCTGGTCTACAGAGTGGGTTCCAGGACAGCCAAGGCTACACAGAGAAACCCTTTCTCAAAAAAACAAAAAACAAAAAACAAAAAACAAAAAAAACCCAAAAAAAACCCAAAATCAAAAACAAAAAACCCAACCAAACCAAAACAACCAACCACCAACAAGAACAATAAAAGAAAAAATACACACAAAGCACAGCCATTTACAATTGTGGCTCTTGACAAGTTGGACATACTCAGATGAAGACAGAAAACTGTGGTAACTGCTCCTCCCCAACCAACCATGGTCTAACTGATCATTACTCTGCCACAGGCACAGGTACTGCTGAACCTAGATTCTATCACTGAACTTGACATCTGAGAGATTTTTCTACACTCTGTGCTCCCAAAGATCCGTTTTTAGTGTTATATAAAATTTCACAGCCTTTATTTATTATATTGATAGGATAGGTATTTTAATCAGCTTTTATATCTGAAATTTTATATATTACTCTTTTAAAGGGCTCTCAAAATTTGAGGGTCTTGCCATTGAGTAGTTTAGGCTGGCCTTCAAGTCATAATTCTGGAACCTCAGTCTCTAAAGTGCTTCTGGAATAAGAGCCAAGAAGCCTTACTCAAGCACCACTGCTGTCACTAACAGTTCTGAAATTCTTGCTCACACTATGCATGCCCGCTGAGGTTGTATTTAGCATGCCTTGCAGCATGAAGTCAGAGGCACAGCACCTGTGGCCTCTCATTATGCACACCAGTGGCATGTAGTACTCACTCAAATGCACACAGAAAAACATAGTGATTTTAAAGTACAACGAGTCTACCACAAGGGGAAACATGACACAAGGAGACAGAGACACGAGCTAAACTTCCATCAGATATGGGCTTCTCTCAGCCAGCTGTTTTCAAAATAACACACGAGATTCCGAAGGAGGAGGCATGTGTCATGTGATTAAAGGCCACATTCTCTATTTCTGTCACGAATCGGCTTTGTAGTTCTTGGTCAAGTCCCTTCCTCAAAAGGACTCAGCTGCCATCTCAGCCCTAACAACACATTTTTACCGTGGCACATTACTAAAGGGAAGCATGTGTATTGCTAACGTATTAAAGTAGTACCCCAAGCCCCACTATATTTGACAACATGTTTTGTTCACGGCCCAAGGATTTAGAAATAAACAGGTACCAAAATACTGTAAATGTTTTCCCCCTTTGTGCCTTCAAGAATTGAGCAAGAAATTACAACAATATTTTTTTTAACATTCGCAGACAATTTTAGGCTAAGAAATGGGGCTATCAGACTCAAGTTTTTAAACACTGAGACATTAACTAACTAATAAGTGCAAACACAGTCCATCATGAAAAGAATGGCAAGGCTTCTAAGTATTCCACCTCAACACCCACCAGGTCCACGATCAGTCCCAAAGTTACACACTCAGACTATCTTTTCAGAAACACATAAAATCAGTATTAACTACCTCTGAGGACTGCTACTGTCTCATGTCCTCTACGAGGCTTCAGACTAGACGTGTGGTGAAGTGACAGGAGCAATAGCCACATTATAAAGAAATGAACAACTGGAGGAAGGGAGGCAACAGCAAAAATAGACATCAGGTGTGGGATCGACACTGGAAATGAACGAGCAGACAGCAAGGTGAGCAGTTTGGGGAGGGAACTCCAGAGACTTCCCAAGCCATGATGACAGAGTTATTTAGATTGAAGAGGATAAAGGAGGCAGGCAGATCAGGTCCGAGCGGGCGGGTGAGTGGGCGGGTGAGCGGGTGGGT
>NW_022196913.1:6997167-7005353 GCF_008632895.1 Mastomys coucha
TGGGTGGGTGAGCGGGCGGCCGGGTGAGGGGGCGGGTGAGTGGGCGGGCGGGCGGCAGCCTGGCACTGCTGCTTCCAGAGCTCTACAGGGAGAAACTTTCCAGCGTGCGGGCGACCTATGTGAGTTTTATCAGGTGGAAAAGCACTTAAGGGCACAGGTAAAGATTTCGGTAGAAATGAGGATCTTGCCATCTCTCCAGTGATAACAATAATTAAACCAACAAACTTTCACAACTTTGGAAAATATATGTCAATGTCCAAATGCACAGATTATACAGGACACGACATAGCAATTTACATTCATGACTATACACAACTATCACACACTAGTTTCTATACCATCCCTTTCTCTTGTCCCGTGAACATCACATGTCAACAATCTCTCCTAAAGCAACAATTCAATAGCTACTCTTTCAACAATAAGTTGTCTTCTAATGAAACCAACAGGAAATGTTTAGAAAACACACTCTTGAAATACTCACACCTAGACTTTCTTGCCTCAAGTAACTTTATATAAAAATTTCCACTTCAGCTTACAGAAAACCAGGTTCACAGTTTAAAATATGAGTGTTTGTCAAACATGAAGCTAAAGTGTTGTTTTCAGGGAACAATTATTTAAAAATTCTGAAATGTTCTTCAGATTGTTTTAGTACTCTCATTTTCTCTTATTAAAGTTTTTATTTAACAGTCACTCAGGAACAAAGAAAAGGTAACTATAAAGAGTGCCCCCAGCTATTTAGCACATGTGATGTGTCTGCTTCTGGTCAGTAGGTAGCCGCTAGCTTTTGCAGAGAAAGCAAAGCCTAGGCATAGAAAGCACCTCACGTCCCAGCTACAGACCCCTTCCCAGCTACAGACCCCGTCCCAGCTACAGACCCCTTCCCAGCTACAGACCCCGTCCCAGCTACAGACCCCGTCCCAGCTACAGACCCCGTCCCAGCTACAGACCCCTTCCCAGTTACAGACCCCGTCCCAGCTACAGACCCCTTCCCAGCTACAGACCCCTTCCCAGCTACAGACCCCTTCCCAGCTACAGACCCCGTCTGTAGGACGCTCTCTGCGGGAGCGTACGCTGCTGTTGCAGCCTATTTTCTATCAGTAAAATCATTCCTTATAAGAAAACACCAAGTTTTAAAATGTTTCCTCTCTTATTGCCCTCTTGATTAAAGTTGAATTAAAATGTTCTCAAAGAGAGTGGCAATTTTCTCAATGCACTTCTTTGCTGGCAGGACAGTTTCTTCTCCTTCTTTTCTTTTTTTGAGTAATGAGACACCAGAGGGTTTGGGGTAAAATCACTACACTAACTATATTTTAAAAGGACCATTGTTCTATTTTTAAAGCTCTAACTCTTAGTGGTACATTAGGCCTGCCACACACAGATAACTCTGAAAAGAGACATCAACTTGTCTTTCATGTAACTTTTCAGCTGGAGCCACGGCACCCTGCATACCCGCCAGGGCCGGCGCTCCAAGCAGCCCTTCAGTCCAGGAGGCCACCACAGCCTTTGGGTTTTCTCTCTCTCACAGTACAATCTAGAGGATCCAGAAAGAAAACACAGGTTTTTGTTTGTTTGTTTGTTTGTTTGTTTGTATGTGTGTTGAGGAAACACTATCATTCCTTAGCCAGAAAAATGAATTGCTACACTAGTGGCTGTGTGGGCCACATTATCAGAATTAAGAAGAATACAAGCCAAGGATCATCTTCTATAGAAATGTCTAAAGAAAATGCTAACAGTTACTAGAAGGGTGTCAAGTATTTATATAACTTTTACTTAAGTGGTCAAATAAATGTATTAAGTACTGAGAGAGAAGGAGGGAGGAAAGAAGGCAAGAGACACACTTCTGGGGCAATGAGTGACATGGTCTCTGGAGGAGGAATAAGAACATCTGAAATCAACAGAGGTTGGGCTCCGTCTCCTTACCTCAATTATCCACTAGGATAAGAAAAGTCCCCTTAAAGCAAGGAAAAGCCACCAACTGATCTCTAAATGAGTGTAAACTCATACAGTCATAACAAAATACAGAATCCTAGGGCTGTAAAGTGTGGAAAGGGTTGTTTTTAACACTGGAAAAGAAAACCCACCAAGACCTGTAACTTCTCTAGAGAGAATGCTTTCCAACTGTTAGGTGGCTCCTCTATGGGAGGCATCTGGCAGAACCACTACCCAGAAAGAAAATAAATTCTAGGTCCATTTGTCCTAGGGTGATGGTCATCTTACCTGCAGAAAATCAAAACAAATAGACTCAAAGCTCTTTAACATATCAGAAAGGTGTTCCTCTGAGTTAAAAACACACTAGTGCATGTGTCTGAGTTCTGTCCGTCTTCTCTGTCACACAGTGCTCCTCAAAGCTCTTTAGGACAGGTCTCTGTTCCCACCAGAGCTCCTCAGCTAAGGAAACCAAAATCTGCGCCAAGGTCCCTGGGTAAGATGTCTATCTATACAAAGTCCAAAGTGATTATTTTAACAAGGAAACTCAAGTTATGTTTTTAATTTATAAATGCCTTCTATAATATTTATTCTTTTAGAAAAACAAGCAGCCTCTCAGACTTCATCAGTCCAAGTTTAAAACTGGAGCAACTCATGGCTTCCAAAATGCTATTTTAATCGGTTCCTGTCTCTTTAAAAAGCCTGCATAATTAATGACACTTTTAGTGCCATTCAAATAAATAAAAAACAGTATGGGTATATTCCACATGACAAGCTTACAGCTTTAAAAATCATTAAGAACTTGGCAATAATATTTTCAGTGAATTTTACAATTGCCAGTCGATCCTAATGCACTTGACTTATCTGTGGAGATAAAACTTATCTTGACCTTGCTGAATACAAACAACCCAGACTAAAACCTATGATAGCCTCTGTGGAAGAGAAGGCAGCGACAGCCATTACAAGGCGATACAGGCAAGTCCAGGACTCAATACAAATGTTCCAACAAAAGGAAAATTTGCTTTATTCCCTCTTTGGTCATAACAAATAGGAAAGCAACAGTTTTATGCCTCCAGGCAAACAACATTCAGTTATTTTTTTTTCTAATCTACCTAATATATTTTAAACAAGAAACAGCAAGGCCTTTGTCTTAAGAAGTCCCATGAAGCACAAAGGAGCAGGGGACCAACGAGAAGGAAACTAAATGTCTTCCTTTGAGGACAGCTATGACATCAGAGAAACTCGGTGCAAAACAGCAGAATCCTTCCTTACCATAGCCTGAATTTTTCAGCTTTCACTTTAAACTCAAATATTCTAAAATTACACCTCCAGTGACTAATGCCTAAAAGATATTATGACAGTGTCCTTAAACAGTCTCTCTCTTCTCTCCAGTGTTAACACCACATTTTAAAAACTCAGCGTAAAGAACTAAATGAGAATGGGAAGGCCCACTCTGCTTGCGAAGCCTGCAGGCGCAGAGGGAGCTGACACAGCCCACTTTCACTTCTAGGAGCCTGTCTCCAGACAGGGCCACCTGGGCCAACTGGGCCACTCGGGCCTTGCACTAAAGTGCTTCATGTACTTAAGGAAAACTCCAGGAAAATGCTGACTCCTTCACAGTACAAGGCTACTCATAGTACTAAGATTTCTGATTCTCAAGTAAACTTCTCTTGCAATTTTAAAGCACAAAATGAAATAATTTCAAAATATTAGTCATAAAGTTTCAGTTCAAAAGATGAGAAGAAACTTTATAATTTGGCCTTGAAATCGTTTTCTTTAATTTTAGACTACTGGGGAGGCAAACCATAAAGCTACGATGTGTGCCCGACACTCGAACTCCAGGCTGGGCTCTCCAGTCTCACTGCCCTCCAGCAGTCGGCAGTGGTCAGGCCACGAGTACACATTTAGTTGTTCCAAATGACTTTTACGAGCGTTAAGCAAGAGAGGCAGCTTAAGCCAGCTTTCCACATCACTTTTTAGTAGTCTGATAACTGTATCAATGGCATATGATTTTAAGGAAGCATGAAAAGAAAGTTATTAGCAAAGTTACTAAGTTGATCAGTAGCTTTCATCAGCAGAGCACTAGTACAGAACTACCAGTCCTCGGTTACTACGCCGGGCACCTGAACACTCCTCTTATGACTGTGGCACATTAACTCCACTAAAACCAAGAATTTTAAACGTTCCCTACTAGGTAATTAGCTCATAGGGCCTAAATGAAACCTACAGTAATTTTTATACATTTCCATCTCCAGCATTGCTTAGTGCAGATAAAAAGCAACACAACTTCCTATATTTTAATAGGGGGCAGTTTAGGCACTTAGCTATAGACTTAAAAAAATAATGCCATCCACAAACAAACTCTACCACAAAGAATATGGCTTGACTGCTAATTATATCGAGAACTAATTTTAATTACATAGAGAATATTGCTTTTAAAAACACTGCAAATTGCAAAGGCAGACAAGGAGTTGGGCGAAGCAATACATTTCTCTTGTGTTACAACAGTGCCCTCTACTGGCAGTTATAGAACCTTGCACACATAAAGTATGACATTTTTACTGGGGGGAAAAGGCCAGGAAGAACAAACTTTAATTATGGAAACTGTGCTGCCTTTAATGTAAATGATGAACTCCAACTTGTGTCACGTTAAACCTAAACCAATATTTAACTTGACATATGAAGAGCCTTCCGATGAAATTTGTAGTTTTAAAAGAACTGAATTCAAAAAATGTTTCCAACTATATATTTAGTTAAAGACAAACCATGTTAAAGTTATAAATAAATATGAGAAATACTTGGATAATTCAACATTTCTTAGTAACAAATTCAGAGAGCTAAAGAAACTAAGATCTTCAGTGAAAGTATGAATATTTTTCTTGGGATGCCATAAAAGTGAGCACCCAACTCATTAACAACAGATCTTCATACAGTCAGTTATTGAAACCATTCAGAGGCAGAGACAATCTATGACTTCACTTATCTCTTGTAACTAGCAATATTTCTTTAGCACAAAAACCAGTTCCACAAGAACACCCTTGTTTTCAGCCACAGTTGATGAAGCAAAGGCAACAGCTATTAGTAACAAAACGACCATGGAGTTCTTAGCTGGAACAAAAACTCTAGATGTTTGTAAGAAATCACAATAGAAGCCTGTGTGTGACACACGATCAAAGCTTTGAATCTTACACTGTAAGACAGAGCATTAAGAAATGCTTAGGGGCTGGCAAGATGGCTCAGTGGTTAAGAGCACTGACTACTCTTCTGAAGGTCCTGAGTTCAAATCCCAGCAGCCACATGGTGGTTCACAACCATCTGTAATGAGGTCTGACACCCTCTTCTGGCACATGTGAAGACAGTTACAGTGTACTTATGTATAATAATAAATAAATCTTTAAAAAAAAAAAAGAAAAAAAGAAATGCTGCTTATAGCTGGGCAGTGGTGGCACAGCACTCAAGAGGCAGAGGCAGGAGGAGGATTTCCGAGTTCCAGGCCACTCTCATCTACAGAGCGAATTCCAGGACAGCCAGGGCTACACAGAGAAATCCTGTCATGAAAAAACAAAACAAAACAAAACAAAACAAAACACCAACCAACCAACCAAAACCAAAAGATAAGCCAACCAACAAACAAAAAACAAAGCAGTGTTTATAAACTAGCATGCCTCCCAACTGACCTCAAATTCCTGCTATTTCACTCTCAGCTGACTAGACCCCAGAAGACTTCCTGCTGCTTTTATCTGCCTATAATAAATAGGTTAATTCTATCACAGGGACCTACAAACTTGTGCTGCAGAAACCTTATCTTAAAATCAGCTCAAGATGAAACTGACTTCAAGAAAGGTAAAGCCTTGAATACATTCTGAAGAACAAAGTGGCCACAGCAGGAAATTATCAGGCAGAGTTTAAAGTCTTAGGGCAAGGGCTGCCGAGACATTCAAGGCTTTGAAAACTGGCAGACAGAAGTAGACAGAAAGAAGGATGTGAAGTTCAGCAGCTCACAGCCTAGTGAGGGCTGAAAACTTTCAAGAATTAGGTTAAGAGTTACCACCCGACTTTTTAACTACAGGTCTTCATATCTTACTAATGGTGACATTTTCAATTTTATAAGGGGAACAAGAGAAAGATGAAACTTAAATCTAATCTCTTATTTTATAACGAACTACTAAAAGCATCCTTCCTTAGGCCAAGATGCACATGTAAAGAAAGTGTATCCTACATTGTCAGTGGGAGGACAAGCAGAAGAAACACGGAAAGTACCAGAGAATGATAACAGAGATAAAAGTTAACAGAATATACCTGCATTCTGAGGACCAGAAATTAATTTTTACAAGAATATACTTTCCTCCAAATGATCAGAACTTAAAAGAAGTGAATGATGAGATTTTCACACTTAAAGGCATGATAGATTACAAAAGGCAAGGAGCAAGGCAACTATGGGATCAGAATTCTACTGTTTCCTCTCCAGAGAAGTTCATGGATATGTTTCTTTCTACAGACTCTTAAAACAGAGACAGACAGACTGATACACACACACACACACACACACACACACACACGCACACAGAACACGTACATACGATATGCACGTTTGTGTATATTTTCACTATTACACTATTACTTGTATAATATTCCAAGCCACTTTTTTTATCTCCTAATTATCTACAGTTTTTTTAAAGGATACACATCTAAAATCTCTAAATTTAAACGTGCACAAAGGGATATTTTAAAAAAAATCTACGAAGAGGGGCTGGAGAGCTGGCTCAGAGGTTCAAAGCACTTGCTGCTCTGTCCCAGCACCCACATGGTTTACAGCCGTCCCTGACTGAAGTTCCAAGGTTCTAAGATCCTCCTCTGACCTCTCTGGGCACATGGCACACATACATATATACAGGCAAAACACTCACACACATAAAATAAGTAAGTCTAAAAAATTAACCAAGCAGATACTCTGGAAACAAAGACTGAACTAGAAAGTGACACAACAGCACAGAAAGGTCATGTCTGCAGTACAGAAGGGTAAAAAGAAATAAAAGTCTAAGCCTCGCAGAGTCACAAGAATTCACATGAGATGACAAACTGAGGAAAAGCAAAAAGGTCCCAGCATAGTGAAGAGCAGGATCCCAAAGTAAGCCAAACTAAAAGGAGTCAATCTGATGCAATATGGACTACTTATTCCTAAAGGACACTACCACACAATATGGATTATCTATTCCTAAAGGACACTGCACACAATATGGACTACCTATTCCTAAAGGACACTACCACACAATATGAACTACTTATTCCTAAAGGACACTACCACACAATATGGACTACCTATTCCTAAAGGACACTACCACACAATATGGACTACCTATTCCTAAAGGACACTGCCACACAATATGGACTACCTATTCCTAAAGGACACTGTCACACAATATGGACTACCTATTCCTAAAGGACACTGCAAACAATATGGACTACCTATTCCTAAAGGACACTGCACACAATATGGACTACCTATTCCTAAAGGACACTGCACACAATGCAGCTCAGAGCAACTGATACCAAGATACTCTGATCAACTCTTTAGACTTTCAGAAAGGGAAAACAAACAACAAACTCCTTTGAGTATTTAAAGAGCAAAAGGGATAAGTTATATACCAGGGAAAAAGGCTTGCAAACAAGGCTCAAACCACTGGCTATCAGTGTCCCGGGACCAAAGTAGGTATGGTCCTGAAACACAACCCTGAAAATGTGTAGGTCAGAGTCTAGTTTCTACAAAGTGTAAGTCTGCATATCAGAGAGAGCCTTCCTTGGGTATAGATAGGAACTCTAGATCAAACAAGGAAAACAAGTATTTGAAGGTTCTAGAAAGCAAGGAAGAGCAAGCCGACTTGAAGGACAGTTACGGTTCAGCACTGAAGAGTGCCCCATCTTTGGGGCCTTCTGTCTAAAGGCAGACTCTAGCCTGTGCTTGGTGAAGTCACTGGAATGTAAATAAAATCCTGTACTGCTACTCTCCTGTGGACTCAGGATGGAGCCTGAGATAGACAACCAAACTCTCTACAAGGAGATAGATAGACAGTGGGAGGAGTTGACCAGAGGTGGGGCATGCTGGTCTCTACTTATAACAATTATGGTGGTATTATATTTTGTCAAAATGAAAAAAGTACAAAGCAAGACTGAATCCTAAGTGAAGAGCAGCGCTGGAGCAATGGCAGGCTGAGAGTGTGCTCTTCAGTACACCCTCAGTCAGCGTGGCCACAGCAGCGACT
>NW_022196913.1:7012030-7015212 GCF_008632895.1 Mastomys coucha
TCAGTCAGCGTGGCCACAGCAGCGACTGTGGAGCAATGGCAGGCTGAGAGTGTGCTCTTCAGTACACCTTCAGTCAGCGTGACCACAGCAGGGACTGTGGAGCAATGGCAGGCTGAGAGTGTGCTCTTCAGTACACCCTCAGTCAGCGTGGCCACAGCAGGGACTGTGGAGGAGGACACAGTGGGCATGCCAAACTTTCTGTATGTTCAGGTCAATTTTGCTTTTTGAACTTAAAATGGCTTTTAAGCCAAGTACAAGCCAGGTCATGTAGCATTAAATATAAAGTATTTATGGGTAAGTTAATAAATTATGTACAAGAGGCACACTGAAAACTACTGCACAATGCTGAGGAAAACCAAATAAGATTAGGAAGTGAGAGCTAAATCATGCTCATTAATTGGAAGGTTCAACATTGCTAGAACAGGAATTTTCTCCAAACCGACCTATAGATTTTATGCAGTCCCCAAATTCCCTACAGTCTTTTCTGCAGAAGTCAGGAGGCTGACCAAAGTCTGATGTGGGAAGACAAGGGCCTCACGGCAAGAGCTATGAGGAATCTAAAGAGCTGGCCTACTTGTAAGCTAAGAAGTGGGTCCGCCAAAGCTCTCTGCATTTTCATAGACAATATCTGATCCCAAGATCAGAGATTAAAAAGTTTATCTCTCTCTCAGCCTTCCCTGGGTATTTATCTGAGATAAATGAAAGCATAAATGCTCAATGTAACTTTATCAGAAACTGTAAAACAAGAAACAACTAAAATGTCCATTAACGGGTGAATGGGTAAGTAAACTATGGTGCATATATATAATAAATTGCTACTCCTCAATAAAAATAAAGGTCAGAGTACAGAAATTTGCAGCGATGTGGATGAACCTCAATATAACTTGAGTGGGAAAAAAGATGTTTTCTGTGATGTAAACAGGCCAGCAATTATCTGGAGACGACAAAACTGGAAAGAAGGGGAAAGGAGACTCCGGGGGGGGGGGGTATTCTCTCATTCTGTCTGTGAAAATGTCTTCAGAAGTATTTACACATCTTGAAACTTATCAAAGTGTAGACTTTAAACACATGAGATTTATTCCACACTAGGTATACGTCAATCAAGGGTAAAAAAGCAGGATCCCAAGCAAGTGCCAGGTGTCACACACCTGCGACCCCAGAGCTCAGGAGCTGACCACCACTGCCGGAAGGCCAGTCTGCAGTACGTGATGATAGTCTATCTCAGAAGGAGTAAGAGGGGCACCCACAGTGAGGCCGAACCACCAGACTTCACCTGCTGCTCAGCCTGAGATGCACCGCTGCCAGTCTGAGTTCAGCCAAACTAACTTCCTGCTGACATAAGCAACCAACAGAAGCAAAATCAACAAAACTCAGACTCGTCTAGAGACTAACATTAACAATGTCAGGAACATAATTAGGACTTATTAGCTATAGGAAGAAATGCTAATAAAGCCCGCCAAAGAAGAGAAAAGGCAGTGAGAGTCCAACTCAGACGATCATTGAGAGTCCAACTCAGACGATCAAAAGAGGCTATCTCTCTATCACTGTCTCTAAGCAACCAAAGCACAAGTATAACCTGGGCTGCTGAGATGGTTCAGCAGGGAAGGGTGCACTGCTCTTACAGAGGAGCTGAGGAGGCTCTAGACACCACGTCATGTGCCTCACAACCGTCCATGACTCCAGATCCAGGAGCGCTAAAGCCTTTAGCCTGCACAGACACCTGCACTCATATGCACATATGGTTGCACAGACACATATACATAGTTAAAAATAAATCTTAAAAAAATGAAGTCTCACGTATGTTTAACTGAAGTCTCACAAAGAGATGACAGGCTAGAGAAAAAAAAGTATGTTTCTCAAGCATGAAAGGATGAAACCACAGTCGGACTGCTGAAAACCAAATATAAAGTATTGAAATTAACTAAAAAAGAAAAAGTACCCATCTCACAAAACAATATTAACAATTAGACCCATGACATATCACTACAAAGGAATAGTGGATCTTTACAGGCAGTACTGGGTATCTTTGAGGCTGTAAAGGAAAAGAATAACTCCCAACACAGACATCTATCCCCATAGAAGCTTTATAAAAGCCAAGACTGTTTGAGAAGTGGACAGTTCTAGATCTAAGCCAGGAGCACACAGTTAGCCTGCAGCAGCCTATGTCCATACAAAGGCTGACAGGCTGTAACCCATTAAGGATGTTTGAACCTACTAGTTCAGAATGCACAAGACTAACCATTCTGCTAACCTCTACACTAAGCAATATGAGAATCATACATGTAAGAACTACTGGGATAGGTAACAAAACAGTACATAAGGACAGAATGCCTTTATGAAAACTTTAAACCAGAAGTGTAGTTACTTTTGGAGGGCAGCAGTGGCCTTGGTCCTAAAGCTGAAAGGCTGGTTTCAAAACACATTGTGTGTGTGTGTGTGTGTGTGTGTGTGTGTGTGTGTTTGTGTGTGACCCTGAACAATTAAAACACTGAATCTGCCAGGTGTAGTGGCACAGCCTTTAATCCCGCAGAGGCAAAGGCAGGAGGGTCTCTGTGTATTTGAGGCCAGCCTGGTCTACCCAGAGAGCTCCAGAACAACCAAGGTATAATTGAGAGACCCTATCTCAATGAACAAACACTGACTCTGCCATTGTCTTTCTGGTATATAAAAGCTGGGTCCTCAACCAAAGGAAAAAAAATCCTTTCTAAAGGGTGAAATCTTGAGAATTATATGGCTTCTATATGTTTGCTACTGTAAACAATTCTAAAACAGTTTTAAAGTAGAACTCCTTAAATAAAGCTCACTAAACGTAGATTTTCTTTTTTTTTTCTTTCTTTTTCTTTTTTTTTTTTTTTTTTTTGAGACAGGGTTTCTCTGTGTAGCCCTGGTTGTCCTGGAACTCACTCTGTAAACCAGGCTGGCCTCGAACTCAGAAATCCGCCTGTCTGCCTTCCAAGTGCTGGGACTAAAGGCGTGCGCCACCACCGCCCGGCTTAAACATAGATTTTCTTAAGCCAAGGCTTAATAAATAAGCACAGTTCAAAAGATTCCAGAATCTCTGGCTGTGAGCAATCTCGGCTTAAAGCCCTGCACTTTGCTAGAAGAGCTCGTTTTGCTGCCCACCGCCTAGATGTTCACTTTATTAGAGAAGAGCTGCCCACCGCCTAGATGTTCACTTTATT
>NW_022196913.1:7015256-7016044 GCF_008632895.1 Mastomys coucha
AGAGCTGCCCACCGCCTAGATGTTCACTTTATTAGAGAAGAGCTGCCCACCGCCTAGATGTTCACTTTGCTAGAAGAGCTCGTTTTGCTGCCCGCTGCCTAGATGTTCCTGCTGAGGGTGCTCTTACCTCTTACTTGAGATAAACAAATGCTAGGGAAGCCTTTTCAGTTCACAGTGCCCTTACTGTCATCTCAGGCCACCAAAGTGATTCTATTGGTTAAGTAGTTATAGACTAACAATTCAGAATTCATGTAATGAGTTGGTCACTGTTTAAACAACATTATGTGCAAATACTTAAAATGTTTCTAATTGGATTAACCACCCGTTTCCTGTTTTTCAGTAGATTTTATGTACGTCTTACTTTTTAATCATACCAATGGCGAAAACTCTAGTTTAGAAAAGATATGACATCATCCAAGGACTTCAGTATGACCTATTACTAAGCTCTAAGTCATGGTGAACGAATGAGCAGCACACAGCGTGTGGCAGATGTTAAGCCTGTGCACTTAGGGCAGCGGTGTGCATTCTCTGCACCACCTAAGGCATCAGCACAGAGCTGGAAATGGGAAGCCTAGACCACTGTGCCCCTGTTCCTGAATTATTAATTGCTTGGAAAGATAATAAACTCATGTTTTTAAAAAAGTATTTTAGCATTTCATACATTAAATAAAATAATTTAAAACTTTAAGAATCATTGTTTTAAAGAAAATGTTAGAGTGAAGTTCAGTCTACACAGTGACCATGAGTAATCCCACTTAGTGTTTGATGGTTTGGAAGGCATAAGACAG
>NW_022196913.1:7016054-7061222 GCF_008632895.1 Mastomys coucha
CTGAGCTTTGCTGCTCTTGCACAGGACCTGGGTTTAGTTGCCAGCACTAACATGGGGCTCATAACCATTAGTAATTCCAGTTCCATGGGATCTGACAACTTCTTCTGCCCTCTGAGGAAATCAAGCAGACCTATGGAGTACATACATATGTGCAGGCAAAACATTCACACACATAAGATAAAATATATAACATATATTTAAAAAGCCAGGAATGCTATGTCATTAAGCATAATAATTATCATAAAATAGTAAATTCTCTAGAGAAGAGTAACTTGCCCAAAAGCCTTTTTTTATGTTAAACACTGTGTTGTAAATGCTAGATGTGAAACAGTCAATAAAATAGGAAAAACAGAACCGAATAAATCTTTCCTGTGGAGTACACCCTGCTTGAAGGAGGTAAAAAACAAAACAAAACAAAAAAGCCCTAAATGAACAGAATAAAGTGCTGCCATCATTCACCAGGGTACAGAATACTGTACAGTTAGCAAACCAGTTCCTTCCTGTTTTCTTGTCAAATGAAGATAGCTTAAAGTTATTTCATCAAGAGCAAAGACAAGTAACTGAAGAGATTGCTCAGTGGTTAAGAGCACAAAAGAACAATACTGCTCTTGCAGAGGACCTGAATTCAATTCTGATCACCCAGAGCAGGTGGCTCATAACTGCCTGTAACTCTAACTCTGTAGGGATCCATACTGCCTGGCTTCTGTGGGTACTGCACTCATGCACACACACACACACACACACACACACACACACAAATAAAAGTTAATATACAAGGGAAAAAAGAAGATGAGCTGGGCATGGTGGCACACACCTTTAATCCCAGGACTCAGGAGGCAGAGGCAAGTGTATCTCTAAGCTTAAGGCTAGCCTGGTCTACAGAGCAAATCCTCGGTCTGCTAGGGCTACACAGACAAAAACTGTCAAAGAAAGAAAGAAAGGGGGGAAGGGAGAAGAGGGTGAGGGAGTGGGAGGAAGGAAGGATGGATCGATGGATGACCAATGACAAGCAAAGACAGGGAAGTAGGGATGAAAGAAATGTGACCAGACCAGAAAACTGAACGATTCAGCTGAGCCCTGAGTTCAGGAGCCAAGGGTGTCAGACAGACAGATAGCATCATTACTCTTCTCGCCCATCCTAAAATGAGCTAAAAAAGAGAGTCCATGTCAGAGGACTCTGGACTTCAATGCTGCTCTCCTGGGATCCAGAACCCATACAGCAGAGATGAAGGGCATATTTCCATGTACAGAGGGTAGGTTACAGTTCTTGGTAAGGTATCCCAGAAAAACAGCAGTTGAAGACAGCATGTGAAAAGCACCAGTTGGAAGACAGCATGTGAAAAGCAAGCTGAAGATGAAGAAGCAAGCAAACTGGCTTTGGTGTCTTCTGAACCGACACTCAGGTCATCTAATTTAAACAAGGGGAGACAGTCTGATTTCTAAGAGTCTCTGTGCACTCCCAGTTGTCTTACACTTACTGCAAAATTAAGAAACAAAATCTCAGGTTGTTGTACAACCCTGGCTTTGTACATAGATCTCCTATGCAAAAAACCAGCATGCTCTTAGATAGGCAGGTAACTCCCCGGTACCTCTATTCGGGTTTTTAGCTTTTGTTTTTCACCTACAATGAGGATAATGATAAAAACCTCAGAGTAGCTGTGAGGACTGCACAGACATTCTTGAAGCAATACACAGAGAGTAACATGGAAAACATTTAGTACTTAGGAAAATTTCTTTCCCACCTAGACTTGACACTAACAAGCCCATTCACAGTGTCAGTATCAAGTGCTATACCTACTTGAAATATGATATCAAGCCTTTGAAATTAAGTGCTATCTGAAAACATCGAAGACAAAGCTTTATTAAAACAAAATATGAAGCCGGGCCGTGGTGGTGCACGTCTTTAATCCCAGCACTTGGGAGGCAGAGGCAGGCGGATTTCTGAGTTCAAGGCCAGCCTGGTCTACAGAGTGAGTTCCAGGACAGCCAGGACTACACAGAGAAACCCTGTCTCGAAAACACCAAAAAAAAAAAAAAAAAACAAAATATGAGACACTAATTTTTTTGGCTTATACCAACACTTTTGTGACTTTTTTTTGGGGGGGAGTGTCTGGTCATGAACTAAAGTTAGTTATGAATCCAATACCTTAAACTTCTGGTGCTCTTCTGTCCACTGTCTGAGTGCTGGGATTACAGATGTCCACCATGACCAGCTTCTGTGATGTGCCAGGTACTGAATGCAGAACACTGTGCATGCCAAACAAGTATGGTACCAATTGAGCCAGACCCCAATCCAAGATGCTGCATTTCTTAGAGCAGATGGGTTCAAAGGGCCTGGGCATTCTGGGTCAGTCCTCACTGCACACAAAGAAGACAAAGGCTAGAATGCTTCTTTCTAATATCACCAGTAACAGCATGTTGTTATTGGTATTATAAAGAACAACAAAGGGATAGACTCCAAGGGCACTCAGTCTCTACTTCACTCTAGATGAAGAGAAGAAGACTCAGGTAAGTAAGGCCAAAGGGACTTTCTCATAGACTTCATATCCGAATTTGTACTAAAATATATAAAAAGTGCTATTTTTGATGATCAAAAAACAAAAACACAACATACAGATTTCCATAATGTACCAGTAGATCTCATGATAAAAAATGATGTTGAAGTAAACAGATATTAAAAGACCAGGGCCAACAAGACGCTCAGTGGCTAGGTGCTTCCCACCAAGCTTGCTGACACGTGTTTAATCCCTGAAGCCCACAAGGCAGAGGGAAAGAAGAGACTCCTGGAGGCTGTCTGCTCTCCTTCACAGTCACCTCCTCTCCTATAAATATACATTTTAAAATTAAAAATACAAAGCAATTTACATCTACTCTATTTTATATATTAAACTCACAAATACCCTAAGGTAAATTCTTATTTATGAAAAATTCTCCATGAAACAGTAACTCAGGAAGCAAGGTTAGAGTTTTCAACCCCTTGTTCAGTAGAATAAGAAGGTCTGGAATCTTCTAACTGATCAGAGACGAACAGAGCTGGTGAAAAAAATGTGTCCAAGAATAAGTAATCCCTGTGCCAGTTAACCATAGACTCTTACAGAACCTGGCATATTCCATCACACCAAATGCCAAACAGAAAAATAAAAATCACACAAGTCTAAGTGACACCGACCAGTTATAAGCCACTGGCAATGTCACCCATTTCTTTGACAGCTTATAAATAAGTAGCTATGGACTAAAGATGAGGATTTGATTATGCTACTGCCAAAATTCTCTAGGTCTTGACACTATCTCAAAAGTGTAATTGTTTTACCATGGTATATAAGAAAGTAAAATGATTTCCTATTCCAATCTGTAATTAAGCAGAGCTCAAGGTAATCTGCTACCAAAGACATCCAATGCTATTTGTAATCTGCATACCCTGTAAACCTCAAGTCTCACTCTTCCTATCTTACCTTCCCTACCTAAGGAATTCAACTGACATAAGGTTTCATAGAAATCCCTGAGGTCAGCAGAAAAAAAACAAGCCAAACCAAGGAATGTTGGAAAGAGCCACCGGTGTGAGAGAGCTGGCAATCAGCTCCCCAGGCATGTAGAGTGAGCAGTGGTCTCCCAACGTCACCAGTGCTCTCCTATCGCTTTCTCTGTTGACCTTAAAAACATCACTTAATATACTTGGGTAAATAATCACATTAACAAGCAAAGAGAAAGCCAAGAGCTCTGCTTACATATTTATACCCGTGTGAAAGAAAAAAGTCATGATTTCCCTCAAATCAAAATACAATTGCCCTTTCATGAAATAACTACAAATAGGATGATGAATTCAGGTAACATAAAATCAAAATGCTTTTTAAAACTCTAGAGCAGGTCTGAGTAGAGTCTTGTGACAGTCCGCCACATAATACACTATCCAGTGTCTACTTTAATGTTCCAAAGACTGGCCGGCACCAAGCCTTCCACTCTGGGAGTAGCCATTGCAATCCCACAGGCATCTTGCCAGGTCGGCCTCCAGTTCCAGAGACCTTGCTACGGTCCACACACACCACCTGGGGGAGCAGACCTCCGGCTGGGTAGTGGGGAGAGCTCAGGCCTGCAGCAGCGCAGGAGAGGAGGCGTCAGAATGAGTGAACAGTGGTGAATAGTGAAGATCCTGATTTGGATTTGGTTGGTTTTGAGTTTGGCCTTTCTCTCCCTTTACAGTCACTCATTTTAGGTACTAGAGAGAGGCTTCAAATTCTATCACCTCAGACACAGAGTGCTTGCCTGCATTAATTGTTATTGCAACACAGAGAAGAATGGATTCCAATTAAAAAGTAATTTCAAAGGGAACTTCAGAACACTACAGAGTGTACTGTGCTCCGGTCTTTTTTTTTTTTTTTCTTTTTTAAGGGATGATAATATTGTTAACATAATATTTTGAATATAGGGCACTATCTACCTTCCCTCCAGTGACAGAAAAGTTCAAATGGTTCCTCAGTCTTGTAACCTTAACTGTATGATTAGATATTCTTCCAAACCTAGTCACACAAGCATGCATGACAAGGAAGAAGTAGCATTGTCTAGAGGAGGGAGGGGTTCAAGGGCATATTATTACCTTTGAATGACAATGTCCCTACAAAACTGAGTATCATATACAATGAATATGTGCCAACTAAAATATTATTAAAAACTAGGAGATAAGTACATGACTTCTGGAAGGACTTGTCGCTTCCCAAATGTCTCAGAGCACATGTCCTTTGGTGGAAAGCATTTAATTTTTACTCTAAGTCACTTTGTGAAAAACTGAGTAAACAGTAGCTTGTCTCAAGCTCACCAGGGGTGTGCATGCTGGGACACCAGGGGTGTGCATGCTGGGACACCAGGGGTATGCATGCTGGGACAGGCCAATCACACAAGCTTGTGGTTCTTCATTAATAACAACGCCCTTCCATCCCAACACTGGTGCACTGGGGACTCCGTGTCAGTGAAAGTCCCTGCTCTCTTTTACAATCAACAGCATTCCACTGCCGACTTGAAACTGGCCATGGAAATTATGATAGATAGATGGATGGATGGATGGACGGACAGACAGACAAACGGACAGATAGATGGAAAGATAGATATCCTACAAAATATAGAAAGACTAATAAACTCTTATGTTGACTATGAAAGCTATAAGAAGCTTGCAGAAGAAATATTGAAAATGTAGAATAACTGAAGTGTGCTGTGTGTCCATAGTTGCTCTGTTGAGGAAGCATTTTTCTAGTATTTAGAGACTAGATCTGATTCAGAAAGTCACTCATGTCGTAACAAATGAGTGATGCTCCACTCTGCCCTTTTCACTAACATTCAAGATGTCAAGCAGGTTCAGGCCAGAATGGTACAATCTGTCAATACTACCAAAGGTGTGCTATAGACTTGAGAGTTCAGTAAAAATTAACTGAATTAATCAGACATATGTGTCTTTCTGTGTCCAGCCTAAGAGTGGATAAACAGAACTAATGGTCTGGGCCAAATGCTTTCTTCTAATTATCTACTGTGGCAGTTTAGGGGCCATAGCTCTCCAGAAATCAATAGCAAATTTAAGATACACAGTATGGGGATAGAGAGATGTCTCATAGGTGAAAAGCACTTGCTGTTCTTGAAGAGGACCTGGGTTTGGTTTCTAGTATCCATATGGTGGCTCAGAACTATTCCTAACTCTAGCTCCAGGGAATGTGATGTTCTCTTCTAACCTCTGCAGGCACCAGGCATGTATGTGGTACATATAAGTAGGCAAGACACACACACATAAAATTAAAAATCTTTAAAGATACAAACTATGAATATTTGCAATACTCACTGGGTGACAAGAATTCCTTGGAGCTTCTAGCTATCCCTGCTGAGTCTCACACACGTGTTCCCTCTTAAAACTCATTGTTCTCTCTGTTCACTCAATTTCCAATTCCACATTCAGAGGGCAAAGTCATTTTAGCAATGGAATCAGTTACTGGATTCATGTACTAGATGACAGTTCAAGTGGACAGAGTGACGTGCTGGTCGGTGTTGAGCAATTGCTTTGGGACATGGTGCTATGCACATGTGCTATGTTTAAATTTTAATGACATAAATGATTCATAGAACATAATTTAAAAATACAGTTGTCATAAATCCTATTTGTGCAATTGTTACAGAAATTTTTGCTGATATTTGTGGGAATTATGTATCAGTAAAACCAACTCTGGTTTGCAAGTGAAGAATGAATGTGCACATAGAAGTTGGTTTAGCCCAGAGGAGCAAATTCACATAGAGGTCCAGATGCTAAACATATAGGCTTGTTGCACACTCAATATTTGTCACACCCAGTCCTATCTGCCAAGGCAACATCAAGGCTGCACAGACAATACATAAACAAATGAATAGGGCTGGTGAGATGGCTCAGCGGGTAAGAGCACCGACTGCTCTTCAGAAGGTCATGAGTTCAAATCCCAGCAACCACATTGTGGCTCACAACCACCCGTAATGAATGAGATCTGCCGCCCTCTTCTGGTGCGTCTGAAGACAGCAACAGTGTACTTACATATAATAAATAAATAAATCTTTAAAAAAAAAAAAAAAAACAAATGAATACAACTAAGCTCCAATAAAGTTTATTCTATAGAACCAGGAACTCTGCTGACCTCTGCTTGAAGCTGACGCAAAATAAAGCTGGTGAGTGTCAGAATTCCACTAAGAATTCATCAGCAGAAGAATAAATCAGACTGTGATATGTTAGCACTTGCTGCCTTCTGTGCCACAAAGCCTCCCACTGTGGTCAGTTTCAACCTAGCAATAAGATGTGCTGTTGAGAACAGTTGAGAACTGACAGCTATGAAGCAGTCTCTTCACACAGTACAGTAAGCTTAGAAAAGAACTGAAAGGTGATGGGGTTTGAGTATCTTGCTTTTAGTATAACTTATTTAAGTTTATATAACTTTTTCCCCCTTTTTTCTTTTTTCTTGGATATTTTCTTTATTTACATTTCAAATATTATTCCCCTCCCCAGTTTTCCATCCTCCCAGAAACCCCCATCCCATCCTTCCTCCCCGTTTCTATGGGGGTGCTCCTCTACCCACACACACACTCCTACCTCCTGCCCTCGATTCCCCACACTGGGGCATCTATCGAGCTTCAGAGGACGAAGGACCTCTCCTCCCATTGATGCACGACAAGGCCATTCTCTGCCACATATGTAGTTGGAGCTATGTGTACTCCTTGGTTGATGGCTTAGTCTCTGGAAGCTCTGAGGGGGTCTGGTTGGTTGATACTGTTGTTCTTCCTATGGGGTTGCAAACCTCTTCAGCTCCTTCAGTCCTTCCCCTAACTCCTCCATTGGGGACCCTGCGCTCAGTCCAATGGTTGGCTGCAAGCATCTACCTCTGTATTTGTCAGGCTCTGGCAGGACCTCTCAGGAAACAGCCAGGTTCCTTTCAGCATGCACTTCTTGGCATCCACAATAGTGTCTGGATTTGGTAACTGTATATGGGATGAATCCCCAGGGGGGACACCTGGGCATATACCCAGAAGATGCTCCAAGATGTAATAAGGACACATGTTCCACTATGTTCATAGCAGCTTTATTTATAATAGCCAGGAGCTGGAAAGAACCCAAATGTCCCTCAACAGAGGAATGGATACAGAAAATATGGTACATTTACACAATGGATTTCTACTCAGCTATTAAAAATGATGAATTCATGAAATTCTGGGGCAAATGGATAGAACTAGAAAATATCCCAAGTGAGGTAACCCAATCGCAAAAGAACACACATGGTATGCACTTACTGATAAGTGGATACTAGCCCAAAGCTCCAAATAACCAAGATACAATTCACAGATCACATTAAGCTCAAGAAGAAGGAAGACCAAAGTGTGGGTGCTTCAGTCCTTCTTGGAAGGGGAACAAAATATTCACAGGAGCGAGTATGGAGATCAAGTGTAGAGCAGAGACTGAAGGAAAGGCCACCCAGAGTTTACATGACTTTTAACAAGGACTGTGCTTCACAACCAGCCCACAAACTTCCTGAAATCTTGACAGTATTTGTCAGTGAACCAGTGAGACTTTGTAAGAGAGTGGGAGCCAGCTCCTATAGACCACTAGTAGCACATGCCAGAGTCAGGACAATGTAAACATTCAATGGACAGAAACAGCTGTGCTGGATTGACACTCATCAAATTTCTTTTCTTTTTCTTTTTTGGTTTCTCAGGACAGGGTTTCTCTATGAAACCCCAGTTGTACTGGAACTCACCCTGTAGACCAGATTAGTCTCAAACTCAAGAGAGCTGCCTCCCTCTGACTCCTGAGTGTGCCATCATAACCATCAAATGTCTTTAAGACTATGGATCAGGATGATTTAAAAGTGGGCACAACTAGCTAGTTGGTGGTTACCTGCAATAAGCCAAGGAATCATTTTATTAAAGTAACAACGATGATTGAATAGAAAAGCCACTTATTAGTTCTTTTGTAAATATACTACTACCAGGTCTCCAGAGTACATGAAAGGACGTTCTCTTTCTATAAGCACAGTAGCTAATAAAAGCTTGAGCTGCCATTACTTACAACCTGTACTGACTTAATGACTGGATGGCTGGCTGCTGAAATCACACACTTCCAACTCTAGAACGGCCTCCACTAAGCCACTGAACCTGACATCTGAAGGTTTTGGAACCACCATCAATGTACAGGATACAGAAGACTATGTGAAATACCTGATAGGGCACTGTAAGTGAACTGCAGACTGGAAAGACCTGTAGAGGGCAAACAGTCCAGATCCTGCAGCAAATATGCAGATAGAGAGAGGAAAGAGAAAAAAGGGATAAGAAGAGAGAAAAAGAAACAAACACATTACAATGTAGAGATCCTAAGAGTCTGACTGAAACAGTCAGCGACAATATGGCCATGTTCATGGCACTTCTGAGAAAGAACAGTTACCTGATGACATCTGTGAGGTGTTAATCCTAAGCATATGGCAACAGGACTGTACCATTGCTAATGCAGTTCTAATCTTGTAGAGTTATATGCTTAAATGTTTATGATGAAGACTAGGCATGCTGGTACACACCTACAATCCCAGAACTTGGGAGGCAGAGGTAGTAAGATCAAGCATTCAAAGGCCAGTTTTGGCTACACAGCAGGTCAGAGGCCAAGCTGTGCTATATTAGGCCCTATCTTAAAATTAAAAGTTATGATGAAATAATATGAGGCTGAACACTTCCTTCAAGACAGTCTGGAAAGAGAAGAAATGAATGAGCGTATAATGAACAGGACTGACTGAACTACCTGTTGAGCTGACAGACAGATATGGGAAGCTAACTAGTCTAGTCCCTTTACTTTTGTATTTGGAATTTTAAAAATATGAAAATGCTTCAATCCCTCGAAATGAGGATGAATCAAATACCCACCCAGCCTCTAGTGAAGACTGCCTGTACTTGCCCTGGATTGCTCTCCTAACACTGCCCCCGTGCCCTGACACGCTAGGCATGTGCCCTTTTGGGGCCTTGAATTGGAGTTCCTTCTACTTGGTGTCTCTTCCCCAAAATGCCTTTAATCGCTCTTTTAAATGTATGCTCAATAAACTTTTTCACAATATTCCATGACTTTACATAATTGTTTACATTATGTTTTACATAAAACAATTTTTTATTTATTTTTATTTTAAATATATGTGTTTTGCCTCTATGTATGTATATATGTGCACAACATGTGTGTTTGGTGCCCTTAGAAGTCAGAGGAAGGTATCTGATCTGCTGAAATTAGTGGCTGAATATTGATTGATATGAATAATTGTGACCCACCCTATGGGTGCTGGGAACTGAACCCAGGTCCTCTGCAACAGTAACAAGAACTGTTAACCACTAAGCTATCTTTCCAGCCCCAATGTAATTTTAACCATCTCTTCTTCTATTCACCTACAAGCATTTTCTTTTTTTTTTAAGATTTATTTATTTATTTATCTATTTATTTATTTATTTATTTATGTGAGTACACTGTAGCTGTACAGATGGTTGTGAGCCTCCATGTGGTTGCTGGGATTTGAACTCAAGACCTTTGGAAAAGCAGTCACAGTCATTGTTCTTACGCCAACTCCCACCTAGCATTTTCAATTCCTACCTATAATATTCTACATTTTCCCTTTAGCATTTATTATAAATATACCATATAATTTACTTGTTGTATGCTTATTATTTCCTGTCTGTTCCACACATGAAGGTATAAACACAAAAGTGGGGATTTCTCTGTTTTTGGACAAAATACTTTTATGTTTTGTGTTTATAATACTTCTTGATACATAACATCTGAGAAGGAGGACAACAACAAAGGCAGCGTGTGGGCACAGTAGACGACATTAACACCTCTCCTTAGATCCTACAACAATGTATCCAAGGCAGAAAGGCTTTACAAAGTATCCGAGGCAGATCTGCTTTCTAAAAAGAAGAGGTTCATAGGTTCACAAGTCTAGATGCTCAAAGGTGCAGCTCCATGGGGTGGAGAGGACTCTAGGGCCACCTGTTCCGACTCTGCTGAGGATCCTAACAGCACAATGGCAGGAGTCCCTGTGGCAGGAAGCTATTTTATCTTTATGTTCTGAGATAGTATCTCACTTTGCAGCCTAGGCTGGCCTCAAAATCATGCTTCCTCTTCTGCCTTATCTTTCTGGGTGGTGGGATATAGTGTGGAACACCAAGCCCAGAAAACAGATTACATCTTGAAATAGGAAGCCATAGGTGGATTCAGTAGCCAGCCCCATTCCGAACATCTCCTTCAAAAGAACCTGCGATCCCAGGTTCTTTTGAATCCCTTCTGAGGGCAGTGCCCTAAATGATCTAAGGACTTCTTACTAACCCCACACAGGGAAGCCAGTTTCCAACCCATAACCCTGTCTGTGAGGGACAAACCACAGCCTACCACAGTCTGAACACAAAGTTCCCTAAGGCACTGAGCCCACTATCACTGACACAGCAGTCTGGGGAAACTGGGAATTTAACCTCAAAGTTAAATTACAAAGTATAAGAAAATATACTGCAGGGCTGGTGTGTTAGCATCAGACGTAGCTTTCTGTGTGCTGTGAATTTTGCCTTCCACAAACTGACAGGAGGGGTTTCCTACCAGTACAGAATAAAGTGAGTGCAGTGCCTCCTCACCCCAGAAAGACCAACCAGAAGATGTTAATACACCCACATTGCTGAGAAGAGAAAAGCACTGAGTGTTACTGTTGATTGACTTACCCTGAGCTAGTGAGAGTGGTACAATCAGGAAATGATGGGGCTCCACACTTGAAGCAAAGCCTGTAGCTGTTCCCTCAACGGATCTTAATTATCCTGATCCATTACATATACTTAATTCATGGAACATCACTCATAGAAACAGATTCTAACTACAAAAAAGGGGGGGGGAGCCAGAAACTAAGAAAAAGTTCTTTAGAGTTCAACTGCCTCAATTCAAACCTCAGACTCTCCCCAGTAACTAAGGTCTGATCTTAAGTTATTATCCTACGTCTCATTTTGGTTATCTATTAAATAAAACTCTTGTAGTTTCTTTTGCAGTTGCTGTGATAAATACTCAGACCAAAGAAATTGAGGAGTACAAGGGTTTATTTTTAGTTCAAAGTTCAAGATACAGTCCACAGTGGCAGACACCTGGGGGAGCTGGCCACATCGAATCCAGTCAAGAAGATGACGCCCCCCACCCCTTGCTTAGTTCTCTACCTCCGTGTCCATAAGTCCAAGAAACAGTTCCTACTTACCATTAAGAGGACCCTTTCCACATCAATTAACACAAGCAAGGTAATCTTCCATGTATATGCCCAAAGACCCACTGCTGAGGTGATTCCAGCAGAGAGGTTGACAATACTACCACGTCTTGTTATCACAGACATGGTAGCATTTACTTTGTGGTTATTATGAAGAATAAATGAATTTGCGTGAGCCAGGAGGCACAGGTCAGTAATCCTAGCTTCTCGGGAGACTATGTAAGAGGGTTATAAATTTAAGACCTCCCTGAACTATAGAGTGAGGTTAAGGCCAGCCTTGGTAAGTTAGCAAGTTAGAGTTAGTAAGTTAGAGCCTATCTCAAACCAAAATGCAGCTCTGCAAATGGCTCAGTAGGTATACAAGTGTGAGGAGCTGAGTCAGACTCCCAGAACCCAGGTAAAAGCAGGATGTATGAGGTAGGGGCATCTAATCTCATTGCTCCTACATCAAGGTAAGAGACATAGCTGGGGATGGCTGGAGGCATGGTGTAGTGGCTATTCCTGGTTGTCAACTTGACTATTTCTGAAATGAACTACAATCCAGAATTAGAAGGCTCACCTGGCCCTAATCTGGAGGCTGAGAGATACAAGATACCTGAATCTTGGCATGGAGATCTTGAGGTATAGTGGCTATGAATCCCAGAGGATTAAGATAGAAAGATCTATGACTTCAAGATCATCTGGGATTAAAGGTGTGGTGGCATAGTGGCTATGAATCCTAGAAGATTAAGACTGGAAGATCTACAAATTCAAGCAAGGTCATCTGGGATTAAAGGTGTGTGACACACACCTTTAATCTGGGCCACACCTTTTGCTGGAGACCTATATAAGGACATTGGAAGAAGGAAGGCTCTCTCTGCTTCATCTGTTTGCCTTGTGGGACTGAGCAACTCCTGGGTCCTTGGACTTCCATTCACAGCTGCTGCCAACCATTGTTGGGAGTTGATTGTTGGGAGTTAGACTACAGACTGTAAGTCATCAATAAATTCCTTTACTACATAGAGACTACCATAAGTTCTGTGACTCTAGAGAACCCTGACTAATACACATGGTTACCATTCCCAGCAGGGAACAATAAAAGATCCAGTCTCAAACAGGTAGAAAGTAAGCACGGATACCTGAGGTTCTGCTCTGACCTCTAGACGTGTGTCTTGGCATTCACATACATTCAAGAAAGAAAGAAAGAAAGAAAGAAAGAAAGAAAGGAAGGAAGGAAGGAAGGAAGGAAGGAAGGAAGGAAGGAAGGAAGGAAAGACGGAGGGACGGAAGGGGGAGGGAGGGAGGGAAGGAAAGAAAAAAGGAAAGAAGGAAAAGAGGGTTGGAAATCTCGTTCAGAGGTTGAGCATGGCCCTGCATGCAAGCAGCCTTACATATGATCTCTCTCTCATCATAAGGAGTGATGGAATTCTACTTCAAGTGCAGTAGTAGATTCAAGACAGTCTCTAAGCACTGTGTGTGAAGAGAGTGAGTTTTACTTAATTTTTAAATGGGGAACAAGTAACTACAAATTAAATAAATAAACAAAGGCTTAGTGTGCAGAAACCCTCAGATGTGTTCATGATACTTCAGTAGGGGGCACACAGATGCTGTTTTTACAGTTAAATTTCTTCAGATCCAGAATCTGGCCTTTTGTCCCTCAAGGTCTAATCTAATTCACCATGTTTTATTTCTTGTTACTACAAAAGCATAGAAAGTAAACTGGGAAAAGGAAAGCTTCAGAAGAACCCTGCCACAAAACATTTGTTGAAAACCTTAACATTTCTACACTGCAAACAAGTTACCTAACAGGCTGCACTGTTGGTGCATGGGCTTGCTGACCCTGTAATACTTATTTACAAGGAGAGTTATTATAAAGGCACAGAGCTGCATGGCATTCATTTTCCCACAGCATTTTCTATAATACCACAGAGACAGTCAAGATATCACTCGCTTCTCCACAAAGCCAGCTTTAATAAAAAGGCATGCACCAACAACTGCATTTGAAGCTGAATTTGAAGAAATCCTTTAAATGCGAAACTAAGTCCATCCCTGTTTCATATTTAATTTGCAACAGGATATCTGGCAGTTGTCAAGGGGCCTGGCAAGGCTTGTTAACTGATGACTGGATGCCTGCTGAGCTGGGCTCCACACACAGGTAGTGCTCAATTGTAGACACAATCTTCTGACCCACCTCTCATGCTCCTTTAAAGTTAATCTGAACACACTGTGCATGAAAGGAAATGAGAGATGAGCGTTTCTCCATCACCACAGTGCTGGGACTTCCTGAGTGTTCACCCCACTGATGACCGGTCCAGAGCTACCATTTTTTCTAACTATTCCCAATTGTGTCTGTCAGTCACAATTAGGGCTGTGCACTGGAGAGAGGTGTTAAAATGGAATAATGCCATTAGATCTGACAAGTCTGCTTTTTGCCCACTTTAACCCTTCACTGTGTCAGGAAACACAGCCCCTGTCATTTAGCAAATGGATCTAATGCAATCTTTACATTTGTAAACTCACTTTGTGTATAAATTACACAAGTATATATGAAGGATAATGAAAACAATTTCATTAGAGATTTTACTCTAAGTCTGGAGAGAGATTTTCTGTGATTGTGAGTGCTTGCTGCTCTTCCAGGACGACAGCTCAGTTCTCAGTCCCCTTCCTTATAAGGCAGCTTACAAAGGCCTGTAAACGTCAGCTCCAGGGGAGCCAAGGCCCTCTTCAGGCCTCAAAGTGTACCTGAGCACATACATACATACATACATACATACATACACACACACACAAAATTGTTTTAAAAAAATCAATAAAATAAAAGGTTTTACTATTACCAATACTGTTGTATAAAATATTTTTCATGCTGTAATATATCTTTTCAAAGTAAGAAAATTTGTTTTGTTCCAAGATTCTTTTTTTTTTTTTTTTGCTGCAATCACATGAGGTTTATTGGGGATACCGGTACCGGGGTCAATCTCATGACCTTGCCAGTCAGAGGAGTTCGACCCCGGGGGTCGATCTCGTGACCATGCTGGCCAGAGTTCGACGCCGAACACAAGAAGTGTGGGGTATTTAAGGGAACATCCATAAGCAGGGGGTGGGAAGAGGGTTACCAAGGAAACAGAACATAAACAGTGGATTCTTATATGACAAAAGCCTTCTTGTTCAATGGTGCGTGTTTCTACAAATAAGGTTTCCACAGGATGCTATCGTCTGCGCTCTTAGCTGCCCTGCCACCATACCACCATCAACATCAAACCCAAAACACTGACTCTGCATTTATTTTGATTTGTCTTTTATTTTTACAAAAGCTGCATTTTGCCTTTTAATTACGTGTATCTGCGTGCAGGTATATGCACATGGGTGCAGGTGTCCTCGGGGAAGAAGAAGGCTGTGAGCTGGGGACTGGACTCCAGCTCTCTGGAAGGACACTTACTCTGGACTGCTGATCAATTTTACAGCCCTACTTTAATCTTTCTAATAACTGTGAAACACATTAACTTTATCTCTTTAATATACATAGAAAAATAAAATATTTAAGCATTTCAGCTGTATTGAACAAAAGAAAAACAGACCTTTTGATTTGTTTTTGCTTTGTTTCTGAAACAAGGTATGTGTCCATGGCCCTAGCCAGCCTGGGCTTTGGGACTATGCTATGTGTACCTCACCGACGGACATGAAGAGCAATTCCAGAACACCCAGGCTCCATTCTTTTCAACACACTGTGGAATTACAATAGTCTCAGATCCAAAGTAAGAAGGGTAGAGAATGACGATGTATCTCACTACTGGTTCATCTTTCTGTAAGCACCTTAATTAATTTCCATTGTATTGATATTGGACATTTAAGGCATATTTGGGAGTAGTTACTGAATAATAGTTTATGAAAATATTGGAAAATATTTGAAGATTCAGGAAAATGTAATCTCTCAAATCTCATACTGCCTTCGAGTTACAAAATAACCCCAAAGCCACAAGAAGTAAATCTTTCCTTATCCTTCTATGACCGCTAAACAATAAATATAAACCACAAAATTCTAATCACTACAAACATCAAAACTTCTCCAACTGAAACCGAAAACAAAAACTGTAGTCCATGGAGCCTAACAGTGTGTTAAGGGTTAAAATCATGGTTATGAAAGCTATGCTTAATGATAATGACAAAAGAGCGCAGGCTGCCTGAAGGGAGCCTGTCTGTAGTCCTGGAACTTGAGAGGAAGAGGAGGTAGCTCAAAGGCATCCTCACAAGTTTAAGGCCAGCCTGGGACACATGAGACCTCATAAGAAAGAAGGAAAAGGAAAGAAGAGAGAAAATGCAAATAAAACACCTACTATGTTAGAAGGCCCGCTGAGGTGGTGAGATGAAATGATTACCCTGTGTCACCGGGACTGGGACAGTTTACCACAGGGATGGCCTGCCATGGGGCTATTTGCAATGGTGGTTGCAGAGACTTTCCAGCAACATAAAACAGCATTCTTTACCTTTACCTCAGAGACCTCTCAACGTTCACTTTAAATATGAGTGGCTATTTTCTGTAGGTATATATGCACAAATATTTACTTGGTAAGCATTCCAGACAGAACTACCCCACAAACTTGCATAAGTCCCTAACAGTGCATATCTCAAATACAATCTCCCATCTACACAGTCTCACTGACCCACTCAAACCACACCACTCCAGCCCACTTTAGACATTTCTATCAAGTGAGGCCTCCCAACAACTGTCCAGCAAAGAGAAAATAGTTGATGGCCAGCACAGAGTAGGTGTGATTAATTACATGGGAAACAAATGTGACATCATACATGTTAAGCTACTTTAAAATGGGCACTGCACCCCCCCAACGCCATATGCACACTTCCAGAACTACAGAGAGACTCAGGGGCCATCAGTACCACCCCAGTGGCCATAGCCCTAGCTAAGGGCAGGGTGCTAAGGGTTTGGGTAGTTCCTACATTCTAAGTAAATGCTTGAAAAACAAATGACCCAGCCTCCAAAAGTGTTTAATCTACACTTTGAGGGGGGAAAGGGGGGGGGCTTTGAAATTCAGTTGTTGAAACTGTTGGAATGTGATCCAATCACAAACTCATCATGGCTTTCTAAATTGACACAATTCTTTTGGAAACCAGTATGTAAGATGTGTCAAAACCCATAAATCTTTGACCTAGAAACTCCTGAGAAGTTGTTAGAAGGAAATTATAGGAAAGAAAATGTGCACAGGGAGCTTTGCTGTGGAGCTGTAATGTCTTAAAATAAGGACAATGGCCAACACTAATAAAATAGCTAATTAAATTAGTGTACATTGCTTAAAATGTACAAAGAATAAAAAAATACACAGGAACAAGTGAGCATTATCATATATGATACAAAGCTTGAGACAGGAGGATATACCTTAAGCCAATCACCAAAATCCGCTTTCCACAAAGCAGGAAGCAGGGATCTATTATAAATAAGGAAATCTGCTGCTTTAGAATGGGAGAAGCCAGTTGATTTCTAAAGTGGCTTTTGATGGAATTCAGATAATAATGTTTAAAAATAAATTATAGACAGAAAAGAAGATGACAATCGATGATAATTTCAAACTCTGGAAGGAAACTGGCTTCTGAAAATCCAGCACAGGACTGTGCTGACAGATTCTGTCTGGATGCAGATGCTTCCCCAAGGCAGACACACGTCTGACAGATTTACATTTGAGCAGCCCAGTACAACTCCAGAGCTAAATGGGAAAATGGAAAGGAGAAGATGTAAAACAAGTTTTGAGTATCTGACTCTGTTTGTACTCAGGACTTAAAAGAGTCTTGCATGTGACTGCATACTCATTGCTACTAAGAAAGGAAAGGGTGCCACCTACTGAACTACAGTCACCTCCACGGTAAGTAAACAAGGATCAGTTTCCTTACATTGTCGAGCATGTCTCCGGTGAGGATAAAATGACTAAGAACGTTACCAGCAAGATGAATGTATAACTACACTTTATATTGTGACTATATAGCATTTTATTAAAAACTGTTAGTTGAAACCAAGTCTGATGAAATCAGAGGAAATGTACACATCACACAGGACATTGCAATGAACAATGAACCAATTACCAAAAGTTAACTAGCAACACAACAAAATTCCTCACAGAGCTAGGGAACAGAGAGAGAGGGGGACAGGGAGGGAGAGAGACACTGAGACAGAGGACAGCAGGGGCAAGAGAAGAAGCACAGAGCAAGAAGCAGTACCTGGTTTTCCCCCTTTGGTAAAATAAGATGCAAATAACTATACTTAAATATTTGTAAATAAAAATAGCTTCAATATATCTATAAGTTTCAAAAAAGGAAACTAAACTACTAAACTAAAAAAGAAAGTTACTAAACAATTACTAAAAATAAAGTCTATTATTATAAATCAATGGAAAACAAATACAAACAGTAAAAATACATTCTCATGGGGCTGAAGAGATGGCTCTGTGGTTAAAAGCACTGGCTGCTCTTCCAGAGGAACTGGGTTCAAGACCCAGCATCCACATGGCAGCTCATAACTATAAATCCAAGATCTGATACCCTCATACAGACATACATGCAGGGAAAACCCCAATGCACATCAAATAAAAATATATAAATAATTTAAAGCATACATCCTCAAGCTTCATTTTTCTTACAGTACTACCTTTCCAAGACCAAGTTACACTCTGGTCTGCATAAGTGGAAGTGCAAAGCAGTCTCTTTGGGGAGATAAAGTAGAAGTTTCCCAGGAGGAACGCACAAGAATCCCCTAAGTGGAAGCAAACTCAGCCCTACTATGTGTTGCACTTTATACACTGTTGTTACATTCAGTTTAGAAAGACTCAGGGGAAGAGATCATTACAGATATACTTACTCCATTGCACTTTTGAAGCCATGTGTTATGTTAATCCCCATACCCAGTACAGGTTCTCAAGAGAAATAATGGTAAATGTGAGCCTGTTTTCAGAAAAACACACATAAGGCCTATAGTAAGATAATTTATGTCATTCAATTTTAATGCCAAGGAAGTATTATCCCCCATTCTATCAAACCAAATAATTTTCTACTTCTATCATAATTATTTTCATTTACCAGGCCCTAACATCTGAGAGCGGAATACCGATGGCTTAGCACTGTCCGGTTGCACCAAATGTCAAGCTATCAGCCGGTGCAGCAGACGCCACACAGCAGCAGCAGATGCTGCAGTACCAGGTGCAAACGCAGTTAGATACCTTCAAACTCCAATCCAAAACCCTCACAATGACTACTTAATCTTCTTCAGAACAGAAGTGATTTTAGATTTTTAGCACTTTCTGCTTAAGAATTGAAAGAGCCAGACAGAGTAGCATATGCCTGTGTCCTAGTACTCAGGAGATGGAGGAAAAAGACTGAAAGTTCAGACCAGCCTGGGGTTCATAGCTAGACCCCACCTCAAAAAAAAAAAAATACACATACGCAAATAAGCAGCTGAGAGAATATAAGCTATGAGCTCACTATCCTATGATGGAAGCTGAGACATCTTTAAACACTCCCACTAAATCAAGAGCTGAGTGAGGGAGGCTCTGTCCCCAGCCTGCGTCACAGTGACTGTGTGGCACATGAAAGGCACTCAGTCTGTAGCCCGGATCTCCACCCATCTGCTGTACAACTGCATCTGCTGCTCCTAACAAACAGCCTTGCCTGGCCTGAGGAGACAATATCCCAAGGTCCTTGGCTTAATACTACTGAATAATCTTGAACTCTATCTGACTCCTATTTTTTAAAAAAATCAGTATAAAAGGTATATTAAAATATTCCTTTACTCTAAACATTAAGTTGACACTTGGCCAGTTTCTTTAAGAGGTAGGTGTTTACATACTTGATCAACCACAGACTCCCAACTGTGAGACCTTGGCTCAGTTGTATTGAATTCTCTAGAACAATTCTATAAGCAATTCTTACCCATAACCATGCCCTACCTGTGCTCCTCCCTGTGATCATTCTGATGGCTGCAAGGAGGTCTACAAGGTATTTGGGGGGTACCACAGCCCTGGAGTCCTCCCTCTCAACAGTACTAGCATCTGTCAACTGAACCAACTTACCCACATAAAAAAAATAAAAAAAAAAATTCATAACCTTCATTTTTACTGTACATTAAGTTAAAAAACCACAGATACTTATAGTTTGGGCACATACTTTGTTTTCCCTCAATTTACAACTTAAAGTAATACATAGACACTAATCTTTCGAGAATACTAGGAAAGCTAACTTGAAGTAAAAGGAAAGACTCAGATAAACGCATGGGGCCGGGGGATGGAAGTCACAGTACTTGGGGCATTACACAAAAGCAACAGAAGAGGGCGCACGGTGGAGATGCTACCTTCAACTAACTACCTTAAGATTTTTAGAAGTTATGATGATGGCAAAGGAGACATTGTACTTTGAGGTTTGAATTTTCAATACTTTCTTCAGATACTGGGCAAAGCCATGAAGCCCTGCTCCTGAGTCACTGGGTAAACAGGGAATTCTCTCCAGGAGCTCTATGGACTTGCCTATCGATGTATCTCAACTTATGTTCAAGTTACAGCATGTTCATAAATCCATGATGAGTTGAAGGAACAACCACACTTGCAATTTTTAAAGCAAAAGGTGATTAAATAGCCAAACCAGAACCCCAACAGTCAAAACTTGAGAGAAGCACACTAGGAAACCAGACTATCAAAACGTGGACAACAAGGTGGCAAAATACAAGAAAGCAGCTGTAAGACCTGGCAGTGTATACATGACAGAGCTTTCTCAAAACTTGGATAAGACAGTGTGTGCAAGTGAAACAATACAAAACTTTTACCTGCTTTAGTAATCATAGATGATAGTATCAATATGATGTGTACTCTGAGATAAGAAAATGAGTAATCATAGAATATTCTAATGCTATGATCTTCATTATCTCTAAGAACTGGAACTGTTAGCAAAGATAAAACAAATACTGATATAGCATAGAGGGCAAAATCCCTATAGCCCGATCTTGAACTAGAGATATCTGGGTACGAGCAATGGGCATTTCTAAGAAGACACGTGGATGGCTAACACCCACATTTAAATATGTGCAACCGTCCACAACATTATCTCACACTGGTTAAGAAAGGCTGTTATCAGGCAGACAATGAGGAAGAGTCGGCAAGGATGTGAGAGAAGGTTCTCTTGTATACTTTTGGTGGAAGGCTCACTTAGACCGGGAGTTCAAGACTAGCCTCGGCAGTGAAGAGAGATCTACTATTTCAAATGAGTGAGTACAGTACATAAGACAATGTAGCATGGCTCAGAGGTTAAGATGACTTGCCGATCTTCAATCTGCAGCGCCCACATAACAGCCCTGATTCTCCTGGAACTCATTCTACAGATGAGGGTGGCCTCAAACTCATAGAGATTGGCCTGCTTCTGCCTCCCAAGGGCCAGGATTAAAGACATATGCCACCATGCCTGTCTTGTCAAAAAAATTTAAGTGAGACCATTTTGTCTCAAATAATCCAGAGAAGAAACCCCAATGTTTCTTTTTTCTCATGTATTTTTACTCCTGACGATAAAGTTGATATTTTAAATACATTTATTTGGCAGCACTTAAATATGATAACCATAACTTTATAAGAATTTTATTACAGCAAATCAAAATAAAGGAAAACAAAGCCAGAATTTCCTGTGTCCAAGTTTCTTGGCTTTTATTTATTTGCTGTTGTTCTTTTTGTTTTCTGCAGGGCTGGGGATTGACTCCAGGGCTCTGCAGTCAAAGCAAATGTTCTAACCATCAGGCTATACCCTATGCCTCATAGGTCCAATTCTTAAAAGAACCCTTCCCACATTATTAAGCAACTTAACTATTTAGTAGGCAGTCTGGTAGGTAGTAGGTAAGAAAAGTGCAAAACAGTTCAACTGAGAAAGCTTTGAAGGGTAAAATGAATGTGAGGGGCTAAGGCTTTTAACCTAGAAAGACACCTGAAATTCCAGCAACAGACAGGGCTGCCATCAGTCGGAAGCCAGCCTGTGCTACAGAGTGAAGTTCATGCCACTTAGGCTATATAAAGTATGAGAACTCTTCCTCAAACAAACAAACGACTAGGGGGTAGGGGGTTAGTCTAGCTCAGTCACATGACATACACATGACAATACACATAAATTCTGGTTGTTAACTTGGCCTCTACCTTACTCACAAATATAAAACTCATGATCACATCATTTTAAAAACTATCAATGTGCCGGTTACATTATCAATAATATACTGATAATATATTATTATAATTCTGTTCATTTTTTTCTCTAATTCCTTGTTTCTTCTCTTCATGAAGATATATTAGATGTATAAGCAACCACATTTATCAACACCAACAAGAAAGACATTCCAGGACCATCTAACACAGCCTGACTAAAGGAGACAACAGATTTCCAGTCAATCCAATTACTACCTAGCCAGTGCCCCATGCCTAAATCCTTTGTTAATATTGGTTTTACATGAACTAGTTATATTTTTAAAGTAAATAATTTCTGTTTAAAGCAGATATAACAAAAGTAAGGTTTCTAAGCTAATAAAGACAAAAAACAAAAAAACCCATTACCATTAAACAATAAAGTGCTTAAAGAACTGCATCTAAGTAAGATTTCCCCAACAGTAAATAAAGGTCATAGATACAGATGAGTCACAGGTGTGATGAGCAGAATGCTCAGCAGTCATTAAGGAAAGCTGGCGATGGCTGAGGTACATTCTGGACTCCACAGTCTGATACTAACATCAGGAGGTCCGGAAAAAGGAGAAAGCGGGCCTTCTAATGGGCATGACTGTACAAATGATGCCTGACTCCTTTTATGAACATCCACAGATGCTGCACTATTCTCAGCCCTGTGATGGCTTTTGTATGCTTGGCCCAGGCTATGAGGTGTGGCCTTGTTGGATTAGGTGTGCCACTGTGGGCATGGGCTTAAGACCCTCATCCTAGCTGCCTGGAAGCCAGTATTCTGCTAGCAGCCTTCAGATGAAGATATAGAACTCTCAGCTCCTCCTGCACCATGCCTGCCTGGATGCTACCATGTTCCCACCTTGATGATAATGGACTGAATCTCTGAATCTGGAAGCCAGCCCCAATTAAATGTTGTCCTTCTAAGAGTTGTTTGGTCATGGTGTCTGTTCACAGCAGTAAAACCCTAAGACATTCACTAACACATGGCTTCGGTCAGTATTACTCTACATAATCCTGAAGGGAAACTGCTAATCTATTGAGCACTGTCTGTATCTTAAAGGACTCAAATGAGAGAATGTTGATAACTTTTGAAAAAAGTTACAGTGAAGGGAGACAGCTAGCTCACTGCATAAGCATACATGTTGGGCAAACCTAACCTTGGATATCCAAGACCCTGTAAACAGCTGGGTATAGCCACGCACACCTGTAACACCAGTACTGTGGGTTACAGATTCAGTGAAAGCCATGTCTCAATGAGGGAACAGTAAGGCCAATGCTGAAGACCTTCTGCTGACATCTTCCTCTGGATTCCACAGTAATGCAATGCCTCTCCCCAGTTCTAACCATATTCACACACATCACTACCACCCAAGAAAAGGAAAGAAAGCTTACAGTAAGTACCGTCCCTGTCTAGCATGACTACTGACAAGATGACGGGGGCTTCAGTTTCAGACAGATGCACTAAAGCTCCAGCACTTCTCAGTGGAATACACTGCATTAGAGTCAGAGTCTCACAGCAACCCATCAATCCATGAGAACGGTCTACAATCAGGTCCAGTGTCTGTCCAGTTTTCAGATAGGCATCATGGCCACATGGATTGTAAAACAACCTACTCCAAGTTTAAGCCCAGTCCATGAAACAAACAAGTAATTCTTCAAAAGCCAGGGGAACACGAGATGATTTATATAAAATGAGCTGCAAGAAGCTGCAGCCTTTGGCCATTCCTGGCTGGAAGGTAAACGATGCCAGTTGCTTTGGAAAATAGTGGTATGGTTCCTCAAAACTTGGATATATCCTGGGGTGGGAGAGATGGCTCAGCAGGTACAGGAGCTTGATGCTAAGCCTGATGACCTAGCTCTGATGCCCAGGACTCACAAAATTGAAGCAAAGAACCAATTCTGATCTCTACACAACACATGTGATGTAGCACTCTTGGTGTACATTTGCATACACAAATAAATGAACAAATAGATAAATTGATAAAATATAATAAAACAGCTGGGCAGTGGTGGTGCACGCCTTTAATCCCAGCACTTGGGAGGCAGAGGCAGGCGGATTTCTGAGTTCGAGACCAGCCTGGTGAGTTCCAGGACAGCCAGGGCAGGGCAACACAGAAAAACCCTGTCTCAAAAAATAAAAATAAAATAAAATAAAATAAAGCTTTACAGGTGGATGTGTTGCTCAGTAGAGGAACATGTGCAAAGTTCAATGCCCACCATTCAAACTAACAAAATTCTGTATTGTGTATTTCATCCTAATACAGCATATACACTTTTGACTATATACCCAGGAGAACTGAAGGCACGGACATAGACAAGGATTTCCATTTGATGTTCATACACTTGATGATCATAACGGCCTTCCTCACAAGAAGCTAAAGGTAGAAGTAGACAGTGTCTACTTACGAGGTGGTAAAACAGGTGTGGAATATGAAAATTCACATCACCCAGCCTTAAAGAGAACAATTCGCCAGGCATGGTGGCTCACGCCTTTAATCCTAGCAGTACAGAATGCAAAGGGTTGATCTTTGTGAGTTTAAGGCCTGTCTAGTCTACATAGTGACCTCCAGGAAAGCCAGAACTACATAGAGACCCTGTCTCAATAAACAAAACAAAACCAAAATCAAGAGGACAATGCTGGCACACAAATACTAGAGACAAGGCTTGAAGACCTTACGCTGTGTGAGGTCAGCCACAAAACAAAGATACTATATGATTTCATACATAGGCCACTTTCACTACTTTTTACTAGTACCATTCACATTCCTATATAAGCATCACCACCACCGACCTCTACAGTATACTGTCTTCTGAAACTCAAACTCTTCAAATTAAACATAAATTCCCCACTCCTTACTTCCCCTGGTCTTAGCAACTGCTGTGCATTTTCTGTGTCTGTGAATGTTTACACCGAAAACCAACCAGCCTCCCTTCCTGCCAGCTGCCTGCCTGCCTGCCTTCTTTCCTTTCTTTCTTTGAGACAGAGTATCATGTAGCCCAGGCTGGCCTGAACTCACCATTTAGCCTCTGATGACCTTGAACTTCTGATCCTTCTTCCACCTTCCAGTCCTGCCATTACAGGCATCATGCCTAGCTTTATATACAGTACTTGGGGATGAACTCAAGGCTTCCTACATAGCAAGAAAGTATTCTACCAGCTGAGCTGCTTCTCCACCCTCTTTATAATCAAAAGCTCTAAATGGCCAAGAGGAAATGATTTCTACTCACATTTCCCTTTCCCCCAAAAATCCAGAGTTAGGCTTCACATCAGCGAGTGCTCACAATAGACTCGTTACCCCCATGTATAGGGGGTAATATGGCATTCAGCTCTTCAAAAATCAAATAACAGGGAAAGAGATACCTAAGGTTTCCTTTTGTTTCAAAGGTCTTCTAACTCATACAATACATGTACTGAGAAGTTTCTGCGGGTCACACTCTGTTCTCTCCTATCTACAAGTCACAAAGTAGATAAATACCTCATCCCAAAGAACCTTCATCACACCAAACTGGGCCTGACACCAGCTGCAAGCATGTGTGTTCAGGGGTTAGAATAATCTGTAAATCACCTTAAAACACTGAGAATGCATTTCTAGAACTCGAGCATTGGCAGAGTGTGGAAAGCTAAAAAGACCAGGTTGTTATCACAGGAGGAAGATTAGATAGCAAATACCTTCTTGAGAAGACACGAGGGGGGGCAGGTAATCTGGAATGTAGTCTTTCCTTTCCTCTGCGTCTTTACTTCCAGGCTGAGGAAACTGAAGGACATTGTTCTTGCTAACAGGAAATGAAGGAATTTGATGTGGGAAAGTGACAGGTTCAATATTATGAATATAGTCTTCTAGTTCATGCAGATTAACCCCCATAAGCTGGAAGGCTTCACCAACATCATCCAAAATCGGGTCTGTTCGGCCATCTGAAACAAAGTCAAAAGCAAATGATATTATTGAAAAGAAAGTACATGGTTATTTTTTGTTTGTTTTGTTTTTCCGAGACAGGTTTCTCTGTTTAGCCCTGGCTGTCCTGGAACTCACTCTGTAGACCAGGCTGGCCTCAAACTCAGAATCTGCCTGCCTCTGCCTCCCAAGTGCTGGGATTAAAGGTGTACGCCACTACTGCCCATCATACATGGTTATTTTTAAAACATATGTGCATATGTGTGTGTGTATGTGTATGTGTGGTTTGAAATGAAATGTATTACTTATTCAAAACCTAGTTACATGAGAAATTAGATTTTTAAACAGAATATCAAATTGCTTAAATAATACAAAGCTGACTGCCAGACATGGTGGTACACACCTTTAATCCCAGCAATCAGGAGATACGGACAGGCAGATCTCTGTGAGTTCATGGCCAGCCTGATCTACATAGTGAGTTCAAGGCCACTCAGAGCTACATAATGAGATTTCTCTCTCAAAAACAAAACAGAGAGAAAAAGAGAAAGAGAAAGAGAGAAGGAGGGAAGGAGGAAGGGGGAAAAGAAGGAAGGAAGGGAAGGGAAGGGAATATGGGGAGGAGAGAGAAAGAGGGAGAGGGGAGAGAAGTACTGGTTGGAGTCAGGTCTCTTTTTCCATCATGAGTCCCAGAAACTGAACATAGGTTTCCAGGCTTAGCAGCCAGCACCATTACTCACCAAGTAATCTCATTAGCCTATCAACCACTTTTTCAGGCCAGGTATGGTGATGGCACTTGTCTTAAATCTCAGAACTCGGGAGGCAAAAGCAGACAGATCTCTGTTGAGTTTGAGGCCAGTCTAGTATATATAGTAAGTTCAGGACAGCCAGGCTAAGTAGATAAGCCCTGCCTCAAAACAAGCAAAACAAACAAACAGGCACACTTTTAGTGATCCACAAAAACAGAAAAATCATACACATTCCTCCTATTACTGAAAGTAAGCATGTATTTCATTTTTTCTCATTAAAGTTTTTATCACTACTGTGTAAAGAATGGAACCATTGCCGGGCAGTGGTGGTGCATGCCTTTAATCCCAGCACTTGGGAGGCAGAGGCAGGCGGATTTCTGAGTTCGAGGCCAGCCTGGTCTAGAGAGTGAGTTCCAGGACAGCCAGGGCTACACAGAGAAACCCTGTCTCGAGAAAAAAAAAGAATAGAACCATCTTAAATTCTACATGCCTCATAATTTCAATCTAGCACATTTTGATGCTCCCCTTGATATGCTTTTCCTGTGAAAGAGTTCAGGTATTTCCCCCCCCAATTCTGTATTTTTTCTATAATTATATCAGTAGAAAATGTTCTTCGGCTTGCTAGGTGTGGTGGTGCACGCCTTTAGTACCAGCACTGGAGGTAGAGGCAATCAGATCTCTGAGTACAAGGCCAGCCTGGTCTACAGACTGAGTTCCATAAGAGCCAGAGCTACGCCTGGCTGTGGTGGCACACACCTTTAATCCCAGCAATTTGGGAGGCAGAGGCAGATGAGTTCCAGGGCAGCCTGGTCTACAGAGTGAGTTCCAGGACAGCCAGGGCTATACAGAGAAACTCTGACTCGAAAAAACAAAACAAAAAAGAAAGAGCCAGAGCTACACAGAGAAACCTGTCTTGAAAAACAAAAACAAAACAAAAGAATAGTCTCTCTTTATCCATGGAAGATACTTTACACCAGTCCCAATGAGTGCTGGAGACCTTAAAGAGCACCAAACCCACATAAACTATAGTTTGGGCCTATATATATATAGCTTAACTATGTTAAATAATTTATATATTAGGGACAGTGAGACATTATAACCAATGACAAAATAGGAAAAAATACATCACAATATACTCTTAAAAAGTGATTTAAGATTTATGAAATGCTTATTTTTATAATATTATATCTACCACTAGGTTAGCTAAAATGTTGTTATATGGTTCAGTGAGTGGTTTATTAAGACAAGGTGTAAATGCATAGTTCTCACTGACTTATAACTCATTATGTAACACAGACTGGCCCCAAACTCATTCTGCTCCTCCTGTCTCAGCCTTCTGTGTGTTGGGAGTACAGAAGTGGACGATGGTATCTGGTAAAAGGGCAGATAGGGCAGGGCTGTGGCTTCAAGTTCTGCCCACTCAACATACATATCACTGCAGCACATTTTCTTAGAGTAAGTGTCTCATCAGGATATTACCCTATGAAGGAACATGGAGTGTTTTCTATCACATTCCTTCCCTTCCTCTGTGCTGCTGGCTTTGAACATGCAGTGTCCTGACCAACCTTGCTGAGTATTAGGATTACAGATGTGTGCTACCATGACCAGCCCAGGTTTTCCTTCTGTGACTTTGCTTTGGTTTTTGGAGACACAGTTTCATTTTGTAGTCAAGGCTGGCCTTGAGCTCTCAGCAATCCTCCTGTCTTAGCCTCTTTTTGTAAAGCCTTAAGTACTTCTCTTGAATAGCCTTCTAACGAGCTAGCGGCCCAGTCTAGTGGGTACTTTCACTACTCCTGTTTATGCTGTCTTCTGACCTACAATTCTCTCCAGTTTTACACAATTATACTTCATACTTCAACTCAAATCTTATCTCTCCCCCCACCCCCCAAGCAAGCATTCCCTGGAATTCACAGCTAAAAATATATTCCCTTTGTTTTGTATATATTGCCAGTACCATAAGATAATGAAGTCAGGGTACGAATAATAAGACCCATCTGAAAGGTTTAGTGCCTCCTTGCAGTATGACATAGCAATACCCACACCCAGGGACCAATGCTCCTGCATGTGTAGGAGAAACCGACACCTTAGAAAAATTTACAAATTTGTTACTTGTGGAATTAATAGCAACCTCTAGTACTTATTTTAATTTGTCTTATTTATTTATTTTCAAAAAAAGGATCATACACTATCAGTCTGGTTGTGCCGACATTCTGACACCCTTGTAGGCCCAAGACTCAGTTCATAAGTACTGCTCAATAAACATTTGTCAAAAACACCAAGAGAATTAATTATAGAATACAAGATGATATAATGGTAACCTGAAGTTACAGAATTCAATTTTAAAGGAACTTTGTAACTGTTTGTGTGTGTGTGTGTGTGTACCCCTTCCCAGGGGACAAATTGATTATATTCATATTCTACTTCACTACTAATGTGCTAACAGACTGGAGAACCCTAACTATATTTGTATCACGCTATGGTGGAGCTAAATCAGTATAGACACTCAGAAAATTGTTTGCTAGTAAATGAATGGGTAGCCTGCAATTGTGCACTCTAAAACCGTCTGTTTAATAAGTAAGCATTTCTAACACATCACCAAATCCAAATGAGGAATAATGAAGCTTAAATCATATTCTCATTTTTAAAAAAAGAGTGAAAAGGAGGAAAAGAAAACTGACTAGAAAAAAAATGGGTAATTATAAAAAGTTTCATGACGGATGGCGCACACCTTTAAGCCCAGCATTCAGGAGCAGAGGCAGGTGTATCTCTGTGAATGCAAGGACAGCCTGGTCTACAGAGGGAGTTCCAGGACAGTCTAGGATATGTAAAAAAAAAAAAAAAAGCTCTGTCTCAAAAAAACAAAAGAAAAGGGCAGGGGATGGAGGGGAAAAGGTTCATGCTAAATGTGATGGGCCCCCACCTTTAGTCCCACTACTCATGAGGCAGAGGCAGGTGTCTGGTCTACATACTGAGTTCTAGAATAACCAGGACTATGCAGAGAGACCATGTTTGAAACATAAACATAAAACAAAATGGGGGGGGGGGGATGAAGAGGTTCTCAGTAAAGCACAATGATTTCTTATGAACTACCTGGCATGGAAGGTAACTATGTATTCAGGGGATATTTTCAGAACCCAAAAGATATACAACATCTGCTTTAGTTCAGGAACTAGGTAACAAAACATAATCTATCTTAAACATAATAGTAACAATATACTGAAGGACAATGGAGGAGGGGCTTGAAGGTAAAGAAGCAACAGCTAGACGATCATCATTCTGTCATGAAACACTTTAAATCAAGCACTCAAAAAGATGTGCATTTTAGGAATTCATTAACTATGTCTTTGTAGACTACCCATTAATTTACTAGCCAACTGTTTCCTATTTGGAACAACCGTAGGGTGACACAAATATAATCGGGGTGCTCCAATGAATTAGCACAGCAGGTACCAGAGAAATACAAATACAGTCAGAGCTCTCCAATAAGGACATTAGGTACTTATGCAAAATATGAATATAATCAATTTATCTTCTGGGTCAGGGTATATATATATATATATATATATACACACACAAACACAAAATAAGATGATAAATAGAATCTGATTTGTTTGGGTTTGATTATTCTGTTAGGAATGGCATTTGAAGTCTTAAAGGTATGGCGAATCTATAGGTCCTTATTTTAAAAGTAGGAACCACTTTAGCAGAACAAATTACTCTATAAAAAAACTTCATTTAGTTATCCAACTTATTACCTTAAACGCCATATCTTGGAATTTAAATGAATGGTATAACCCCCGCCCCCTCACACTCATACATCAGTAAAATCACACATCTATAAAGTGATCCGTAGCTTCTACTGAAACGTTCTAAATCATTAAACACCAAAGGCTAAAGATGCTATTGGGCATTCACTTAAAAGTCAATAGATACTGCGGCACTGAGTACCCGGAAAACCTTGCAAATTGTCCTATGATCCCTCCCATCACACTTAGATCAACACTAACATAAGAGCATAAAAGGAAGGACTCCGAGCGTAACTGAGATGCTTACTGAAAGTTATTCAGCGAAATCGACAAAACCAGCCTTGAAAAGTAGCAAGTGGAGAAGTCTGTGAAACGAACTGATAGAGAAAAAAAAAAAAAAAAGAGGCTGCGACCCTGCCTTAGCAGAGCTGTCAACGAGTCTAGTTAGGAGCTCAGGAATGGCCAGCCTTGTAAGAAACGGCCGGTAGACGGAGCGCCTGTGACAACTAATTGTAGTAGTTTGCGAGCAAGGGAGGCAAAAGACCAAGGTGAGCGAGGTGGAGAGCATTCTAGGGGTGGCTCTGGCCGCAGCAGACCCGAGGCAACGAGAGAGAACGAAGCACTATTCCAGGACCAGCATAGGTGAGAGGGTGTGTGGCTGCCAGCCCGGACCCCGCTTTCCTGCTGGTGGCGGGAAGTTAGCGGATGAGGAAGAGACACCTAAGGGATGACTGGAGTTCGCAGGAGACGGTAGAAGCCCCAGACCATCGGAGTCTGAGAGGATCCCCATCTCGAAGCAGGCTTCGGAACGCCACCCCTGGAGGGGATGCCCAGTGGGGTCCCGGGGGGCAAAGGTGTCACTCGTGACCGGCTTGGGGCAGCCCTCCCGCAACCCAGCCCCAGTACTCACAGAGTTCAGAGTACCGATGGCAGCCCCGGCCCAGCTGCTGCAGATAGCGCTGCAGGACGTCGGTGAGGAGGTGGCAGGCACTGAGCTGCACCGAGTCCCAGCCCAGCGCCTGGCAGATCTGCGCCACCGAGACCCTCAACAACGACCTAGAGTAACTCTCGCACATCCCGCTGCGTGGACGCCACCGCAGCCCTTTGCTGCCACTGCTCTCCAGCCCTGCCGCCTCGCCTCAGCAGAGCCCCCGATTCATTCTCTGGGGGCCCCGCGGCGGGGAAATCGTCCCCCTCCGGCCCCGAGCGACCACCTCAAAGCCTCAGCAGCACGGAGCGCGCCAGCCTGAGAGCCGCCATTTTGGACTCGCTCCGCCTCCCGCTGGACGGCCGCCGGGACTAGGCAGCACAAGCAGAATGCCGAGAGAGGGGAGGCACAGGCTCCGCCCAGTGGGAGGGGAGCGATAGTCTCAGAATCGACTCTAGGGCCTGAACACCGGCCGGAAGCCGAGCGACTGGGCGCAGGTGGAGACTGCTCCTCCCTGACAACAGGTGCCAGCGTTTTTTCTCTCCCGGCTGATGGGAAAGTAAGAGGTGAACATCCGTGTTGTGCTCAGGGGCAAACCAGGGAGGCAATGTGTGATATTGGAATGGTAAGGAATTAACATGAGTAATGTTGATAGAGATTTAAGTGTAAAAACTAGGGAACTGGAAATTTAAGCTACTCCGCAGAACGCGGATTCGATTCAGTTTTCCTTTACTTAAATCTAAAAAAAAATAAAAACTAAGTTAAAAGATGAAAAGAGAAGATAATATTCCGAACGAAATAGTGGCCACTTGGGCAGTTTGAGTGAAATCCAAGGTGTTCAGTCAGGAGGCCGAGGCAAGAGGATAATCATAAGCTAGAGGCCAACTAGAGTCACCGAGAAAGACTGCAGCTCTAAAAAGCAAACAGAGCTAATAAACTCTAGTTGTACATTGTATCGTTCAATGCTCTAAAAATATGGCTGGTATTAAGGGGAGAAAAGCCTACGTGTTCAATTAGTGGGAACTGCCCCCTCCCCAGTAGTGAGCAAGATATTATTTTAGTTCAGTTTATTCTTTCTTTAAAAATAGCTAGTTCTGGTTTGCGTCTTACTAGTCACAGTAAGTAGTCTATCCAGGACATGGAGAGTGCAGTTCCCTACAGAGGTCGAATACTCTGTTCAATCCTTGAGATTGATTCTGTCCAGAGAATGCTTGCCTTGCCTTTCCCAGAGCCTTCTTCCAGCCCTAGTTGAATTTTTCGTGACTCTTGCATGGTACCAGAAAGTGTGAATATATGATAAATAGCTTGGGTTGAAATAGTGGGATTTTTCTTTTCCTGTGAGTCGCAATCTTGTTATGTTGCCAGATCTGCCCTTAAACTTTGGGCTGAAATGAGCATCCACAGTAGCTGGCACTTCAGGCAGCTGCTGGTGGACCCTGATTACTAGGATGCAGTGTTAAAGTTTCAATTTGCAGCCAGGAGGTGTTTAATCACAACAATGCTGGACAGGCAGAGGCAGGCAGATATCTGAGTTCGAGGCCAGCCTGGTCTACAGAGCTAGTTACAGAACAGGAAAAAAAGTTTCAAATTAAAAACCAAACTAATCCCAATGACTACTGAGCTAAACCAAACCTACTTTGGCTATACTTGACTACTCCATTTCTTAGTTGTGCCTGCCATATCTATCATTAAGTATTCAGTATATAACTTTATGTGCCCTCTCCAATAAATTGTTTCCGGGCAGCTCAAGTTGTCAACTTTAGTACATCTGGAATCAACTAAAACCCAAATGATTGGGCATACCTGTGAGGGATTAATTTTCTTAATTAAATTTCTTGAAGTGGGAAGACACACGTCTAGTCTGGATCTTTGAGGTGAGACTATCCATCTTTCCTCTGGCCCACACCTTCTGCTGACAGCGTATATAAAGCACAGAAAAGAAGGAAACTTGTTTTCTCTTTCCCTGCTTGCCTTCACTCTAGCTCACAAGTGCGTTCCTTCAGGAGATGTCAAGGCTACTTCTTTGGTATTCCAGAGTATACTGAAGATCAGCTGAGACATCCAGCCTTTTGGACTAAACAACTCCTGAATTCTTGGGCTTTCTGTTTGTAGGCAGCTATTGTTGGGTTAGCTGGACCATAGCCTGTAAGTCATCCTAATAAATCCCTTTATAAAGTCTTGAAAGCTCAGTAAATCTGAAAATATGGTAGTTTTGACAAATGGCTATCTGGAGGGAAGCAACAATACTAGGTTCATTGGTAGTTCTCTACCCAGGCATTGGGAGCCTGTTTAAAGCAAAATCTCAAGGATAGTTTTCAACTCTAGCCTTAATTGAACATTTTTATTTTTTGGTTTTTCCAGACAGTGTTTCTGTGTAGCTCTGGCTGTCCTAGAACTCTAGAGCAGGCAGGCCTCGAACTCAGAGATCTGCCTCCTTTGGCCTCCCAAGTTCTGAGACTAAAGGTGTATGTCTCTGCGCCTAGCTCATTTTTAGAACTATTTGATAACATTGAACATTTCCTTAATTTGAAACTCATACCTTAGATTTCACCCCCCACTACCTCTTTATTTCCCTGTGTGTGGTGGAAAATGTTCAAAACTACAGAAAAACTGAAACAAACAAGATTCACTGATTATTAACATTTTGCCACATTTACTATATATGGATATGTTTTAATTAACGTATACTCACCTTTTCCAAGAGCAGTTTGAAGATAAGCTGCAACCTTCATGACACTTAACTCTGAAAAACTTGAGCATTTATCTTCCCAAACCAGCATAGTTCCCTGTGTAACCATATGTATGACCATATGTATGACCATATGTATGACCGTATGTATGGCCGTATGTATGACCATATGTATGACCATATGTATGACCGTATGTATGACCATATGTATGACCATATGTCCATGACTTTGGTTTCCCAGGAAGTTAAGCATGGGATGGAGGGAACTCTACAGCAGGTTTATGTGTGAGCACTTGTGGGACACCAAGTGTGGGAGGGAAGGAGTGGGAGGCAGGTAGATACTCTGTCAAGGAAGCCTTCAGCCAATTTCGAGGTGCTTGCTGAAACTCCTGGACCTTCACATTGCCAAATTCATAGGTCACTTTGTGTAGACTTTTCCAGGAAAGGGTGTGTAATCGTACGCCAATGTACTGTTTGTAGCTGTGTCAGTTCCATGGAAAGCTGAAGTCCTTGAGAGCTGAGGAGCCCGGTAGTACCTTATTAATATTCAGCATAATTTGTCTGTTTCTCCTTTGCTCTTTTTCTTGGTTTAAATATAAAGAACAGCTCTTCCAGAGACGATGGGGGTGGGGAGCTCTTACCACTCTTCCTGCTGCAGGTGGGTCCCGTGTCTATTTTCAGTGGCTTGCTCAGACCTTACTTGTAAGTGAGAGCTATTCCTAGGTTTCCATGCCCTTTCTAGAATGTGTCTGCTGACCATGTCAAATCCCCCTCAAAATTGAACAAAAGCACCCAAACAGACCACCAATGGGCAAATAGTGCCCATTACCCATTGGGATGACAGCTCAGTCTTCTCCTACACTCAGGATCAGCTGCCTAGATGGACCTCTCTGCTGCTATCTCCTAGCTGAAGTACTAAGCTAACACCTATAGCCTTGTTCATTCCAGCAGGACTTTTACTGTCTCCTCTGACAAAACTCACCCATTTTGGAGATTAGACCCATAAGCCTCAAGAACTCTAGGTTGTAGGTCCCTGGGAATGATGGCGAGTGGAAAATCTTCAGCCTCTACTCCATGTTAGCTACCTGTTGAGAACCCAGCTCCAAAGAAAAGCCATTGGGGAAAGTATGTACCCCATCCTCAGAGATTGTACCCCATCCCCACAAAGCATTTCCTGTAAGCTTGTGCTTAGCAGTGCCTACAAGGGCCCTGCCAGCATAATAGCTTCAGGTGATATAGGGCATTAACAGGGGATTTCATATCTGGTGCCTTTCCCAAACACCCACCTGTAAAATAGGTCTTAGGGATTGTTGCAGCATGATGTGGGACACAGTTGTGTTTTGGATGAGAATGCCCCCCATGAGGTCATATATTTGAATAATTGGTCCCCAGTTGGAACTCTTCTGGAGAGATTAGGAGGTGTGGCATTGTTGAAGATATGTCACATTAAGATTTCAAAAGCCTGTGCTATTCCCAGTTAGCCTTCTCCCTCTCTCTCTCTTTTTTTTTTTTCCGAGACAGGGTTTCTCTGTGTAGCCCTGGCTGTCCTGGAACTCACTTTGTAGACCAGGCTGGCCTTGAACTCAGAAATCCGCCTGCCTCTGCCTCCCAAGTTGCTGGGACTTAAAGGCATGCGCCACCACCGCCCGGGTTAGCCTTCTCTCTTTTTTCCTCAAGCTTTCAGGTCATATGTAAGTTCTTGGCTACGACTACAGGGTCATGCCTGCCTGCCTGCCTGCCTGCCCCCTTTACTTCTAGCCATGGTCATCATAGATTCTAACCCTCTAACTGTGAATCCCCAAATCAAGCACTTTCTTTTATAAGTTGCCTTGACATGGAAATAGAAAAGTAACTGAGACATCAGTGAGTGGAAACCATGAGCAGGAATGCCCACTCTTAGCAACATAGTGGCTACTCTTTCTAGGGTCGAAAGGCCAGATGGTGTCATCTTGGTCTCTTTGAAAAGCCTCAAGGGACTTTTTCTGAGCTTCTGTAACACAATTCTGCAGCTTAGTAGCTTAATCAACAGCCTCTGTCTTGCAGTTCTGTAGCATGCTTGGATGTCCCTGACACCTTTCTGCCTGGGTTGCAGACTGCTACCTCCTCTTGGTGAACTTTATTACCTTTGTCTCTGTGTGCACAGTCCTTGTTTCTCTTCCATTTTTTTTTTAACAAATTATCTATTTGATGCATATGAGTACACTGTTGCTGTCTTCAGACACACCAGAAGAGGGCATTGGATCCCATTACAGATAGTTGTGAGTCACCATGTGGTTGCTGAGAATTGAACTCAGGACCTCTGGAAGAGCATCCATTGATCTTAACTGCTGAGCCATCTCTCCTGCCCCCTTCTCTTCCATTTCTTAAAAGAACAGCCAGTCCAGTGAACCAGGACCCATCCTTATAACAATTTAATATGATCACTTTATTTCATTCATAAATTTGTGTGTGCATGCATGCATGTGTATGTGTGTGGGAGACTAGAGTACAATTTTGGGAATTAGTTCTCATCTACGTTTGGGTCTTGGAACAATCTCAAGTCTTCAGTTTGGCTGTAAGTGCCTTTACCAACTGAGCCATATTGATAGCTCAACATTACTTCTTTAAAGGCTTTATCTCAGCCAGGTGTGCATGCATTTAATCTCAACACCGAGGAGGCAGAGGCAGGTGAATCAGTGAGTTCACAGCCAGTGAGACCCTGACTCAAAACTACACAAAACCTAAGCCAAAAGGCTGTATCTCCAAATCCAGTCATATTCTGAGGTGTACTAAGGGTGGGGTTTCACAATCGTATTAGAGAAGACAAAGCTGCTCACTTCATTTTACACACACACACACACACACACACACACACACAGAGTCAAACAATGACATCATGGTACTGTCCCATTCCACTTTTGTCTTGATCTGCTGCTTTGGCCATTCTTCCATGGAAGTAAGTTGGCCTTTTCTCCTCTCCATCAGCAGGACATGAAGAACTGTGGTGTGAAGACAAAAGTGCTGGTGCAACCTTAACCAAGACACGTGGGAACTGGCCTTCCTTCTTGGTAGCTTGCTTATACCCCGTGAGCCCTGATCATGAATTCTACATGTATATTCTTACTGACAGTGGGAGGGTAAATCTTTGAGACAGAGTCTCTCTCTATAGTCCTGGCTCTCCCGATACTCACTACAGACCAAGCTGGCCTCAGATTTCACAGTGGTGGTCCTTCCTGTGTTTCCATGCCACCATGACCAACCTAGTGTGCAAATTTTTGACTTGGTAGTTTTATCCTACCTAGCTTGGGTTCCTTGCCACCCCACTCCAGACCTTTCATCTCTGGCCTAGCCAACAGCCTGGTAGGTATTTCTCCAAGGGTATATAATTCAGGACCACACATCCCATGGTCTTGTGCTAAGTTCCACAGGACTCAGGTGCCTCTAATACAGAGTCCACTATAGGGCCTGGCCCTTAATAGATGCCTGAACTTAGACCGCTCTTCCCTGTTCTGGACCAAACCTGGGAGCCTTTTATGCCATCAGTGTGTAGCTCAGAGAGAATTCCTAAGGATGACACATTCTGCTTCCAGAAGCTATGTAGGTCACTTTGCATGGTGCTTCCTTCCTTAAACTGGCAGGTGCAAGATGCAATCCTCTGATTCCCTGTGACTCTGTAGATGTACCCCGGGGAGTTAGGCCATACAATCTGAAAAATCTCAATCCTATGACAAACCCTGGAGTCTTTTGGACTCCCTCCATCTCTTCCTTTCCCTCCTCCCCTTTCACTGTAGCCTTGGAAGCTAGCAGGAACTCTTGGTCTCAACTCACAAGTGTACTGAGTCAGTAATCATCAAATAAGGCCTTTTACAATACCTTATCTTCCCATAAGACGGGGCAGTCTATGACTCCTAATAGACTAAACTGAATTCCTTCTTTTTCCCCCTTGAGACACTCACAATGTAGCCCTGGCTGGCTTGGAACTTGCTATGTAGACCTGTGTTGAACTTAAGGAGACCCTCCTGTCTCTGCCCCTAAGAGTGCTAGGATGAACTACCTGGTTGAATTATATACTTTGGGTAAATTTTATGGCAAGTGATTTGTATCTCAGTAAAGCTGTTATTTTCAAACACTAAGTTTAGAGGCACGAACTCTCTCTTCTCTCTGCTTACGTGTGTGTGGTACTGAGATTGAACCTATGATGTTCCATTTGCTAGACCCAAAGCTATAAAGCCAGCACCTTAGCACATGATGTTAAGGGCAACGGAACTGAAATGTCTGTAGACAACTTACTAGGACACAGAGGCAAAGACTTCTGAGCCCAGCCCCCATTACTTTCTCTTGATAGATGATGAAAAGAACAGAGGATAAAATGATAAAACCTGATACTGAGATAAAAACCAGTGCTCAGCCACACAGAATCCCAGGGTTTGGCAAGGTTGAGGCAAGAGGATTAAGAGGCCCAGCCCAGCCCAGCCCAGGCTACAGAGGAAGTTTAACGTTAGCCTTAGAGTAAGGCTGTTTCAGAACAACAAAGCAGGCTGGAGAGATTGCTCACTGACTGACTATTCTTGCAGAGGACCCTGGCTCACAGCTATTCCTAACTCTTCTCAATCTACCAGAACTTCAGCAAAAGACAGTTTCACAAGGATCAAGAGAACTGGAGAGAAGACATGAGGGAAATACCAACAGTTCTGAAGCTGGAGCCTTACCCCTTTGTAATAACTCCTCTCCAGTCCTAGGAAACAGGTTTGTTTTCTGAGAGAACATCAGATTGTGGTCAGGAGAGTTTTGCTTGTGCAGGTGCTGTCCAGAAGGTTAGAAATGACTGTGGTTGAAATGCCTAGCTCCACTCTTCACCCACCTTGATGCTAAGTTCAAAGCCTTCCCTCTCCAGGGGGTTGGCAAGACTCTGGTAAGACTTGAAGATACTGATATAGGTAGTGGCCCAGTAAACATCCCAGCTAGCTCATGAAGTGAAGCTCATGGCCACCAATATATTCACAAGTATATACATTTTATTTTTTTAATGATTTATTTTTACATGTGAGTTTTTTGTCTGCCTTGTTTGTCTGCATACCAGAAGGCATCCCATGGGTCCATGGGACTACAGTTGTAGATGGTTGTGAGTGACCATGTAGGTGCTGGGGAATTGAACTCAGGACCTCTGGAAGAGCAGCCAGTGCTCTTAACTGCTGAGCCATCCCTTCAGTCCTAAGGATAGATTAATGAGTCTGAAATAGACACACCAAGAATCTCCAGGCTTTTGGAACAAGACTTGGCAGTTAAAACAGGGTCAAGTTACTAAGTATGTTTCTATCTACCTACCTATCTCTTATCTGTCTATCTATACGTAATTCTAAAGGATTTGTACAAACAAAAGTGAACGTGCAGCAGTGACATTACATGGCCCAGAGGCCTAAGGTATTTATCATATGGCCCTTTATGAAAGTTGTCGGGCCTTTGGCACATGAGAACTAGGCACTATGCAGGGAAACACTGAATCATAACATTTAAAATTAATGTTTTAAATAATTATAAAACTTAGGAAAGAAATGCAGTGGAAGATTTACCAGAAGTTGAAGAACATACAAAGAAAGGGGAAAATTGCAAGTCAGTGTAAAATTGGTTTCTAGATAGTGGGGCAGAAGGAAGGAAGAATCCATCAATGACTCAGAGCTGGGGGTCGGGCAGCCTAGGTCTTTTCTGCACTCAGTTACTACAGCTGAATCAGTGTTCAGTGCAGTGCCCATAAAAGGGGTCACATAAGTCCACTGTTCAAAATTATCTTAACAGAAACCTATGTTTTCAGGGAGGATTAGGGATGTGTCTCAGCATCCGCTTACTGCGTGAGACTATGTGTTCCCCTGCACTACACACAACATACAGCTTTCAGAAGAAAACTTATCACTGATGAATGGCTTCAATACTTAGTCATTTGGCGGCCCAGCGGACAAAATTAATTAGGGAAAACCACTTTTTAACCATACCTAGGGAAACTGGTGTGTGTGCCACTAAGAATGACAAGAAAATGAGGTCCTGTTTAGAAAGGTCCAGGAATGGAGCTCCAAGATGCTAGAAGTGCACTACAGAGCATGTGTAGAAATAGTTGAACCTGTGCCTGAAACTACCGAGATGCTCTTCCAAGGTAACTACTCCTGGCCCCATTGTTTGCTTTGAACCTAGGTATTCTGCCAAAGGTCAGCCTGACACAGGTTACTCTTAATGTTGAATATGTCAGATCCCTGCTTTTCCTCTCCTTCGAGTCATCTGAGATGCAAAAGTCGCCAGCTTTATTGGCACTCCACTGTCCTGGAAATGGAAGGTGAGCTGATTGTTAGGCCAAGTCCTGAAGACATAGAAGCCTGAGAGCACTCAGAAGTCTGGGGCCAGCCAAGGCGGGATCCTTTCCTGACAATCACTGACCCATTCACAAGGGGCTCTTCTAATAGAAAGTAACCAGAAATAACTACACTTTCTTCTCCAGAAAGTCCTCATCTCCTTACTGGTTTCTTTATGATCAGTTTTCACTTCCGCTTGATAATACAGCTGTTGGGAAAACAAAGTATTTGAAGAACTTTGAGCTTATGGACTTTAATTAGTGTTTTTGGTTAAAAGCAATCAATGCATGGGCTCTATATGCTTTTTATTACTTTCATAAGAAATGTTCAGTGCCATCTGATTTAGTACACAAATTAATTCCACTGAGGTTTTCATACAGGTATCATTGTACCTAGCTCTTGTTTGTGTCCTCAGGGCTCCCCTGCTCCCCACAAAAGCTCCCGTTCTCATCACAAACACAATATGTCTTTTCCATCACTCCGCTTCCTCCTCCTTAGGACATCTTCCTCCCATAGTTCCTCTTCTGCTTTCTGCTTTCATATCCTATGTATGAGTATATATTTGACACTAAAACTGTAATCATGGAAGGGAAATATACTTTCTGAGCTTAATTCACTTATGATTCCAGCTCCACTGTGATATATATCATTCATCTGTTGGTGGACACCCAGGTTGAGTCTATATCTTGGTAAATCAGTGTTAAAAACACAGGTAAGGGGTAGGGGTGGGAGGCTCAGCAGTTAAGAGCTCTTCCAGAAGTCCTGAGTTCAATTCCCAGCAAACACGTGGTGGCTCATAACCATCTGTAATGGGAGCCAATGCCTTCTTCTGGTGTGTCTGAAGACAGGCAGCGCACTCATATATAAAATATCTAAATCAAAAAAACAAAAGCAAAAAAACAAACCCAAAAAACTACAGGCGTGCAAATATCCTTAGGGTATGCTGACAGATTTCTCCCAGTCCACATCCAAGGGTGGTGGTATACAGCTGGGTCGGGTGGTAGTTTGGGGTTGTTTTGAGGACCCTTTACACTGATTTCCATAGTGACCCTAAGTGCTGTATTTTAAACAAATAGAAAATCCCTGATCACCCATCCCTGTTGGTATGGCTAACGTAGTACATGGAGTCACTTCAGGCATTCAAATTTTATGAGACAAGTACACTGATTCTTTAGGAGACCAGAATACAGATCCCTGGAAGAGCAGAAGTGTTCTTAACTACTAAGCTATCTCCCCAGCCCTTCAAATCTTAATGTTCATCTATGTGAAACATACCTTCTCAATGCGTGCAAAATATTATTTAAAAAATTATTGAAACTATGTGCCTGAAGCATTTTTGTGAGGAACAGTAAGTTGCCCAGTTTATTTGAATGGCATTTTCCTAGCAAGTCTTTAAGACTGTCTGGGAAACTGGCCTGTAGGCATGCCTTGGACCTAGAGCTCTAGACCATTGAAGGTTGGCAGAAAACTGTAAATCAGACCTGCAATGACCTCCTGCTGAAGAGCTTTAACAGTACAATGTTACTATTTTCAACCACTTAACATTATCTCCTTCTGAAAACTATAATTATTAATAAAGAGACTGATTTTCACATTGTAAGTTGTTTATTGTAAGATAATTTACAAACATCCTGCTGTCTTTGTAACTCAGTGGACCAAGTTTCTTCTGACAATGACAGCAATCAGTTAAAATCAGCCTGCTGTGTTTTTCTTCTTTACCTGAAAAGCAGTATAGAAGAACAGGAGTCAGACAGGATGTCTTGTGGAAATAAGAACACATTCTTAAAAGGGGCACAGAGAACTGCATGCAGTTACACATAAGATGCAGGTGGTTCTCCAGTTCTGGTCTGGGACTCTGGGATTTGTGAGGGCAAACTAGTTCATCATAATACTATCCTTCCTCATTAGACTCACAAGGAAATGACTGTTCCTCCAGAGGCTACAGAAGACAGCAGTGAAGAGAGGACTCTCCTGTGAGCCAGACATTAGAGTCAGAACCACGACCCACACTTAGTACTCTACCGTAACTCAAGGTCTCTATGTCTAATGTATTTCCTTATATCTACACCCTAGAACACAAACACTCACTAGCAGCACCCACATTTAACTCCCTGCCTATATTTGGTACTGCCCAAACACCCACAAGTTGGCTGCACTATAAATCAGTCTGCCCAGCAAGTCTGTCTTAGGGAAGCAACTTCATTACTGCAAACTAGTAACTGCTAACTTTGGCAATACCTGGCTAGGTTTCTCTGCTGAAGGCTTAGGGGAAGAATGTGTGTAAACTTTACCTCTTGTCTGAGGATGCAACTTGATTTTCATTAATCCCTGGTTATTATATTAGGAAAAACAAGAGCACAAAACAAGCAGGTTAGGAAGCAATCCACACTAGTTAACTACAGGCCACGTCTGTGCATGTTACCCTAAGCATACAATGCAAATAGATAAAATCTTTAACAACCACTCAATGTAAAATGCCATAGACTGCAATGTAGTTAGAGGCAATAAAAAATGTTCATACAAGTAGGTAAGACAATATGTAATGATTTTATATCTTTAAAAAATAGCATACAATTGAAAAGATTAAGCTGACAGTATAAATATGATTTATCATTCTTTTCTTTTTAACACTAAAAGCCAGTGTATTAAAATCTGAACAACAATCCCTTGTAGGTTACAGAGCATGCAAACCCACTAATAAAAGTGAACTAGTGTTGAGACTGCACAAGTGACTTTTAAAGTAAGGACTTACATTATCTAGAAAGTGAAAATGTATTGTCAGTTAAGATTACTTTTTCTAAAGTCTCAGTAGAATGTCCCAATCCCCCTCCTTCTCATTTTTCTTAATTTTGCTAATTTAAGTGAAGTTTCTCACATCCTTAAGCAAGAAAAAAGGCCTAGTCCTAAGCTACAGAATTTAGATCCTCACAGTTTATACCCAGTATCTCCCATTTTAGAAGCAAAAAAAAAAAAAAAAGAACAAAAAGAAATCAGTGTTCACTGGTTATCATTCTGCTCTCAGATTTTGAGAAGTCAGCTCTTTACCCCAAGCCATGTCACACTTAACATTCAAAGATATGACAGCCTGGCATTTGGCCATAAGTCATAATGGCTTAATCCTAGCATTAGTCTCATGTCACAGGAGACAAAGTCCCAGGAACCAGACAGAGTACTGTAACCATGTTTATAACTCAGACATCAAAGTGCAGTGATGCCAACAGGGCAGTAATGGCCAGGCTGAGAGATAGGCAGTCCTAACAAAGCTATGTTCAGAAAGCAAGAGTTTGGGCCCAGGATGTTCACCCAGGAAGGATAACAAGGCTCTAACTTTTATTATATTACACTGACTCAATCAGTTTTAGACCCCGCACCCTCTGAGGCTTAAGGACAGAGAGCAATACAAAGTCAATTCCTGATAAAATGGTGTAAGAGCTAAGACAAAGTGAAGTCAGATGCTAAAAGATACCTCACACTGGGCTGGTGAGATGGCTCAGTAGTTAAGAGCACCGACTGTTATTCTGAAGGTCCTGAGTTCAAATACCAATAACCACATTGTGGCTCACAACCACCTGTAATGAGATCTGATGCCCTCAGCTACAGTGTACTTATGTATAATAATAAAAGATACCTCGCTTAAACCATAAACGTTAGTTTTTTTGGAAGAAAAGATTCCTCTAGCCCAATAAAGAAAGATGAAGAATGAACAGAGTAATCAGAGAAGAACTGAAGCCCAGACAAAACCCTACATCTCTTAGAAATGACAAACGGCATGTTATGTTTAAAGACCTGGAAAGGTCAAGGTAGCCAAGGTCCAAGCAAGTAGCTACAATATTATACAAGAAAGATTGCTGATGGCCAGAAAGTATAGGATTACATACACCACAGTAGACTTTTTTGTAGGCTGCTTCTATAAAAAGCCAGCAAGGAAGCATTTTAGGCCTTGGGGGCTATACACTTTTTTATAACCCTTCTCAATGTGATTACGGAGCACAGTGTCTCAGTAATCCCCATAATTCTGCAACGTCTTCTTTGTCTCATAACAGAGATAGTAAGTTCTCTAAAACAAACACTGCCTCCGCTACATCTTAAGGGTCTGGCATCTATAAATTCCATCTTTTGCTAGGCCAGCCTTGATACTAGCTACTGAGGAGATAGAGGGAAACTTGAAGCTATGAGTTTGGGAACAGCTTAGGCAACACAGCAAAACCCCATCCCCAGAAAACCTTTTACACTTAGAAAGTGGGATGACAAAAGGAAAGGTTAAAAGGAATCCAGAAGGTACAACTAAGAGAACCTGGTGACCAGTCAGGAGGAGGGAGCCTCAGCAAGCCAAAGGCATTTACTGCATGTTTCCTCTGTTGCTACAGCCTTGGGCCTGGTAGAATGCACATGGGTGACAGCTACTTTAATCTTTCAACAATCCAGAAATTTTCTGGAGAAAAACAGTATGCTATTTTATGGTACCAATGAAGAATATTTAGTAATTTAAAACTCTCACCATTAAGTAATTAACAGAATTATATAAAATCTCTTGTAACTCAGAAACTTTGGCTTATAAATGCTATTGAGATCCAAAAACAGACTTTCCAAATTGATACTGAATTATTCACAGCTTTCTTCCTAATTCTTTAGGAAGGTCAACTGCACACAAAGGTCTTTCTCAAGATGAGAAATTAGACTTGAACATTTTAGCTCAAACAGTAAGAATAAAGCAGAGACACCCTTTCCATCAGGATCTGATGGAAGGACACAAGATGCTGCAACAAGCCTTTTTGGTTGTAATAGAACAGAAAACCTCAAGCAAACAGAGGCTCACTGACCCCCATGCAGAGAACAAAGCCCTCTTCAGGCACCAGCTAAATCACTTACAGAGCAGCAGCCCCAGAGATAATTTCGATCAGCTCCTTTGTGATGACAGCCTGGCGGGTGCGGTTGA
>NW_022196913.1:7061676-7090805 GCF_008632895.1 Mastomys coucha
GCCAGATTGTATTCCTGGTAATTCTGCAGCACATCAGCATCAATATCATCATAAATGCTCATGCTCTCTGTTAAAACAAGCCAAGAGTTTCCTTGAAGAATATAGATGAAGGCCTATTCATTAGAAATAGCTTATGCCGGGCAGTGATGGTACATGCCTTTAATCCCAGCACTTGGGAGGCAGAGGCAGGCGGATTTCTGAGTTTGAACACAGCCTGGTCTACCAGAGTGAGTTCCAGGACAGCCAGGGATATACAGAGAAACCCTGTCTTGGAAAACAAAAGAAAAAGAAAAACCAAAAAAAAAAAAAAAAAACCAAAAAAACCAGCAGCAACTATAGAATGGATCAACCTGAGCTTAAAGTGCTACAGTGGGCAGAGCTACAGAAGTAACTCCAGCCCTTCCATACATTGCCTTGGAGACCCCAAGATGTTAGAGATGTCAGAGTCATGGGCTATCTGTTGAGGAAAGCTGCTAATGGGGAGTGGAACCAGCCCAAGAGAAAGAAGTTTGTTGCAGTCAACAATGATGAAAAAGTTGTTGAAGATCTGAAGACTGCTTTGACATCAGACATGAAGATGCAGAGTTTGGAGTTTGCCCAGCTGGTTTCCTGTATTGATTTGGGGATGACAGTTAAGTGATTGGATGAATCTCAGAAAAGACCTTGAACTTTGAACTTTTAACATTGTTAGAGACTGCTATAGCCTATGGGGACTCTAGAAGTTGGACTGAATGCATTTTTTATTTTGCTGTTTTTAGATATGGCCCCCATAGACTCGTATGTTGGAACAAGCTTGTGGGGGCTAGGGAATAGCAGGATTAGGAGGTGTGGCCTTGTTGGAGTAGGTGTGTCACTGTGGGTGTGGGCTTTAAGACCCTAGTCCTAGCTGCCTGGAAGTGAATATTCTGCTAGCAGCCTTCAGATGAAGGACTGTGCCATTTGGAGACCAGTCTGGGCTAAACTGCAAGTACCCACGTCTAACGGGGTGGGTTGGGGGGACAATTATACACAACCCCCCAAAGTAAACAACAGATGAAATGGAATACACAAGAGGAAGATACTTCTATGGTATGTTGTTACTGAGCAAAGATGACTGTCCAATAACAAGATAGAGTTCAATGGGCCACAAAAATTAGTTAACATGAGCATTTTAAATCTCTACCTTCAACATTTGATTGCAGAGTTTGCAAACAGCATCAAGCCAATTTTTAGCAAAGCTTTTTAGTCACTGAAAACAGGAGCATGCTTAATGACATTGTTCAGTAAATGACAGATCAGAGCTGGGTTAATCAGCCTCATTAAGGTATCCTGGAAAGCACAGCCAATGCTGCTGCCTCTCTTGTTTTAACATTTATGTTGTCTTGTGTGTTATGAGTATTTGCATACATGTATGGAGGTGTACTGTGTGTGACTAATGCCCACAGAAGGGGGTTAGAAGTGGCATGAAAGGCAGCTGTGAGCTGACACGTGGGCTGGGAACCAACAGATCCTGTGAAAGGGCAGCAGGTGCTCGTAACCACTGAGACATCATCCCAGTCCCTGTCTGGTGCATCTGAAAACCAGCACAGTCCAGGGGAGCTAGTGTACACTTAGACTCCTAGCCACCTGGGAGGCTGAGGCAGGAAGACAAAAATTTAAGGCCAGCCTGGGCTACAGAGCGACTCCACTTCAGACGCTGACACTAACACAGCAACCCAATAAGCACTGGCTTCCTTCAATGTACAGAGGTGCCCTGACACCACACCTGCCGTGTGAGAGCGGCTTACCAGCACTTGCAATGGTATTGAGAGAGAAGATGGGCTTCTCTTCTGTCTTATAGGAGATAACAGACCTGAAATGACAGATGCACATGTGAATAGCAAAGTAATTTCTAAACTAAGCAGACATTCATATCAAAGAGCTCAGAATTCTAAATGTTCTTACTTGAACTGATTAAAAATGATAGAGCCTTCATCAAATTCATATCCAGAATTTAATAACTCAAGGGCAATGACTGATGCATCTCCAAAAGTAGGAGGCTTCCGTCCCACATCTTTGAATGACACCAAAAACTGATCAGAGTGAGTCCTGGAGATCACATAAAATAGGTTAATGAGATATTGTGTTGTAAGAAAATAGCAAATGAAAAATGTTATCATAGGCCAGGTTTTTGTAGGGATGTAGGTGGTGGGTTGCTTTGAGTTAAGTTGTTGTACAATCATGACTATTCCTTTAAAGGCACCTGAAAAAAACTAAGAACTCCAAGTCAGGCTATCTATCTTACATCCCCTCTGTTCAATCTTAATGGACTAATGTTCCTTTCTAGTATTTCTAGGCTGTGACAACCATAAGGATTTCTTCTTTAGCTTAATGCCAGTAGCTCTGGTGATCTTCATTGTATTCCACTCCTGGTATTGAAGAAGTGTACAAACATGCACACACACACCACACATTGTAAAAAGCAATACACATAATATATATACATATATATATATATATATATATATATATATATATATATATATATAATTTCCAATATATCACGAAAACCTGTTCTCTATCAGAGTCTTCCATTCATTCATGCTTCCACTCTTCTGAACATGGAACACATGTCTCATTTACCTATAAAGTATGCCCTTGATTTTTTCACCAACTCCTACAATCATAACTTCTTTCCCAGCTGCTGTGAGGGCAGCCACTTCATTCTTCATCTGTTTAGCCACTGAGGAATGAATAGCACCACAAAGCCCTCTATCTGAGGACACACCAATAATGAGGTGCTTCTTCTTGTCCTCGGGTCCCTTAATATCAGCCTTCTCATACAGAGCTAGAAAACAAAATGGGAAAAGCATTGAAAGAAAATTATAGTAAATGTAGTAGTGGTAGTCTCTAATTTAAAAGGGAATGAGTTAGTTTCCACTTTGCATGTCTCTTAGGTGGCTCCTGATGAGTATAATCAGGGGCTTTATGTATTTACCCTATTACAACCAGGAAGAACACCACAAAGGTTCCTAAGGATACACTGGTAGACAGTTTTTTTGTTTTGTTTTTTAAATACTGACTAAAATGCCTAGATACAACCAAAAGGAGAATAGAATACAAAAGTACCTGCTTAGCTAGATAGCAGATTTCCATACAATGTAAATTCCCAGCACATAGCTAAAAACATAAGCAAGTATTGACTGAGGCACATTATTGAGCTCCTGTGTTATATAAAAAAAATTTGTTGATACTGAAGTTATGGGTGTGAATTTATTTTTGGCATTATTTTACCAACTTTCTTGGTCTGGTTTTCTAAGAGATAGAGGCAAAGAAGAACATTAAGTTGGATTAAAGATACCCAAATCTTACAAAATGAATTACCTGTGACAGAAAACAAGAAGTTGGGGGGCTGAAGAGCCATCAGACCCAAGGGTGGCTTTCAATAGCTGGCTGCTGCCAGGACTCCACATTTTCACAGCCACTATATGCACTCACCTTAAGAAAACCATTTCTGTTTTCATTATAGAGCAGGACTCTCACATTTTTATGCCCACGTGTCCCCTCCCCCAAGCTGAAAGAACATGAAACTACGAAGTCTAGGGAGTATGGAAAATACATTCAGCTCTTTTAGATTTACTACTGCACAGCGTAAACTCCTGCCCCAATTTTGAAATATTTAAATGAATGTCCATTGAGTGCCTGGTACGTCTGGCAGTAGGACTCTTCAGCTTAAATACTTCAGAAGCTGCCAAGAGCTTCTGTCCTGATTGCTCCATTACAGAAACCCATCAGTTCTCTCGGGCAATCTCTCCCACAGTAAGTGAAGAATTTTGTGGTTAGAGACATGGAGGAAGGATTCCTTATCAGCAAGAAAGGTAACCAAGTAAGTGACTCCCCTTGTCATACAAATAAGCTACAGATTTGAAAAGAACTTTCTGGACATTAGTTTAGTTTCAATTTCTGATTGAGCAAACTAGGAAAGAAGTATTCAAACTTTAGGGAGCCAAAGGTGTCGCTCAAATGCTCATGAGTATAGCCCCGGGGTTCTACTGTACAGAGTAGTCAATGCCCAGTATAGCACACATTTTATGCAAGTTAGCTGTCCAAGCCTTCACTGGCTGAAAGCAGCTCGCTAGCTGTAAATAAAGTACTTAAAAATAAGAAGCCATTTCATCTGAGGTCTGTACTCTAGTTTTTCTTCATGTAAAATGTCCTTTGGCATGATGAAGTGTATGCTAAAGAAGATATGGAGATGCAAGAGAACTTGTCCCAAAAGGCAATGCATATGCATGCTACTATATACACAATCATGGGAGCTTCAATTTGGAAAAGAATGAAATTTTAGTTGAAGTTAATGCTTCTGAATCTGCTGGCAGTCCTTGCCTTTTTTTTTTTTTTTTTTTTTTTTTTTTTTTTTTTTTTTTTTTTTTTTTTTTTTTTTTGTATTTATGTGCTGTATGTTATGTACATGTATTATGTGTGAGGGTGGCCTCAGAAACCAGAAGGGGCTAATGGGTCTTCTGGAAGAGCAAGAGTTCTTGCCACTGAGCCACCTCTCCAGTCTCTCCATCTTTCTTACTTTCCTTCTCTTCTGTTTAGGAAGTGTTTATTGTCCAGGGTGTTGGGCCTACAGGAAAGATGTTTCTATTCTAGCACAGTCATTCAAATAATAAAACAAACAAGGACACAACAAGTCAAGTTATAATGGTTAGGTTAAAAAGAACTCCACCCCCACAGGACAGGGGAGGAGATGGCACAGTTGTTAACTGCTTGTTCCACAGCCAGGAGGACGTAAGCTTAAGGACTACAGCAAAAATGTTCGTGCGTCTGTACTACAGTGGTGGGACGCCGACAAATGGATGCATCCCTCTACCCAGCCCTGGGCTCTCTGGCCAGCCAGCCTCGTCAAAACTGTCAGTTCCAGCTTCACTGAAAGCGCCTGTCTCAAGAAACAAGGTAGAAATGTGGCTGAAGACGACACCTGCTCTCCTCCTCTGGCTTCACACACAGAAAGTATCTATATCCACATCACAGCCTGAATAGTGAAGTACTGAGCAGAGTCCTGAAGACAGCAAACCCTGATTGTATAGTCCAAGATACTACTATCAAATCTTGATCCAGCTTTCATGATAATGCCTCAGCTCATAAGTTACCAGCTAGTCATGCGAAGAAATGTGGACCCTGAGCAATCTCATAGCAGTTAGACACAAGGTCATCAAACAGCTCATAATTGAATCTTCTTGGGTCTGTCTTGTGACTGTCAGAATGCCCTTTATACCTAAATGACCTTGCGATTGGACAAACTGTTCTTGCCACATCAAAACCTGAAGCATAGGCTGGAAAGATGGCTCAACAGTAAAGAGTACCCATTGCTCTTGCAGAGGACCTGAGTTTGGTTCCCAGACCCCATGGCATCAGGCAGCTCACAACTATCTAATTCCAGTTCTAGGGGCTCTGAGACCCCTTCTGAGAGAAGGATATTTCAGTCTTGGAACCCACCCACCCCCAGCTCCTTCAGAGTTTACTTTCCTTTAATAACTCCATCTTGGCTCTTACCTCTGAAATATGCTGCCTACCTCAAAAACATTTCTTCAAACTCCACAATGGAAAAGCCACTGTTCTACCGCCCTCATGGGCGGCCCACTCCAGTCTCGGGACAGTGTGCTTTGCTAAATAAACTATTGTCTATATTTTCTGTCTCTTCATTGAGTTCTTTCCTTCAAGATGAAAAAACTGAGAACCCTATCATAATGACTCGAGGAATAAAGTATAGGAAGTGACATGGAAAGATACCAGGGTGGGATTGAAAGATGGCTTGAGAGGCCTGCAGAGCAGGGGACTGTGGAGACCTGCATAAAAACTAAGGAAAGGATCAGCAGCAGTGTGGGCATGGAGGTGAAACAGGAATAGAGAGGCTTGAGGGCCATTGACTCCTGCACTCTAATTTTAATGGATTTGCAGGAGACAAAAAAATGACATCACTCACAGGGAATCCCTGTAACCTGGGGTGAGTGAACACAAGAGCAGAAGCAAGGCACCAGCTGGAAGGCTGTGAAGGGCTGAGCAATGGGCACCATCTATCTTAACTGCTAGGATCTCCTTCCTGTTCATCTGCATCACACAGTTTGCACAGCAAGTTAAGGATTCTGAGGGGCCCAGGGGACACATCTTACTCCATGTAAGATAGCAAGATACTGCAAGAACCTGGATAATGTAATTGCAGTTAAGATGGGGAAGTTTCCTACCTCATTATGCTCATCTCTAAGACCATCAAATCAATACAAAATCATCTAAACACAAAATCTAAGTTCCTGCCACTTTTCTCTGCAGGAAAAGCAATCAAGAACAGATTATTTAAAATTGAGTCCTTGACTGGTGTGCTTTCCCACTCACTGTCTCCACTCTGCTACCCTATACAGCACCCAGTTATGAACAGGATGAATGCCATTTCCCATTCTGTCAGTGTAATAACTCAGGAAAGGTTTTAGGTTATTTCACGGTAACAGTCATAGACAGTGCTAGTACATAGGCTTTACTCTGTTCACACATATGAACATGTCCCCAGATTCTGGTGTGCAGAAATGACACATGCATATAAATTCACCTACAGGAAAGCATGAGTACATGTAGAGTGCGCTGGGCAGGCTTGCCACTATGCCAGGGATCCTAGTTGGTTTCTGTTGATACAACAGGAACTAACCAACTTGAGGAAAGGTTTTATTTTACACTTTCAAGCAACAGTTCAACAGCCATGTAGCTTCTAAGAATCTGCTCTCTCCATCTATTCTATTCTATTCTCTCTCTTTCTCTTTCTCATCCCCCCTTCCCTTCTTACCAGTAAACTTTATGTCTGTCTCATGGCTTGATTCGTCAGAGGGATGCCTCTGCATGAGCCTGCCAAGACACTCCTTTCCACTACACCAACACTGCCATCATTTTATAAAACACAACACAGGAAGCCATGGCAGGGACCTGGAGGCAAGAACTAAAATAGAAGTCATGGAGGATCATTGCTTACTGGCTTTCTCTGCTCACTTTATCTACAGCTCAGGTCTGCCTGCACAGGGATGGCCCAGCCTACTTAGCAGTCAAGAAGATGTCACACACACACGCCTACAGGCCAACCTCAAGGGGGCAATCCTTAGTTGGGATTCCTTCTTCCCAAGTGTCTCTCTTGAAAGTAGACAAAACTACCCAGCACAGACTACTGTGGGCATATCACCTCTGCGTGGCAGGCGAACTCTCCCTAACTTACCCAAGGAACCTGTTCCATACACTCGAGCTGGCTTCAGCTCCCGCTCAGCCCGGGCATACTTTGCAGCTGCCACCATCTTCATAGACTTGGTAATTTTCTGGATGTTTTTGATGGACTTCAGTCTCCTGGTAACTAAAATATTGAAATGTCATGTTAGACAAAGGAGGCACCATTACATCATCATCCATTAATTCAAAGGTTCGACTTAAAGTGCCTAGCAGAATAATTAGCACTTGGCCTTCATCAGCAAGCAGCTGGCTCTTATCTAATCTAAGTGCACAAACTAGTCAGTAGCGATCAAGAAGCAAAACTGGTTACTTAGGACATGGAATGATCATTACATATATGTATGATATTGAATTAGACAACAAGGGCCTTACCTACTTACCTCATACCATTATTTTTAGTCGTTTTAATACAAACACTGAAATCGTATAGATATACTAGTTACATTATTGTGCAGACAATAAAGACCAACGTTGTTCTATGTCATCTCATATGGCCTTTCAAAAACAACAACAAAAAAACCCAATATACACAATGTAAACTAATTTGTCAACTCTTAAAAAGACACTATCAAGGCATATATGCATATGTGTATAAGTATGTATATATTCACACATATCATACAGACTGTTATTTTGCATGAGTGCACGTGTGGACGAGTACCACAGTGTGCATATGGAGATCAGAGGACAACTTGCAGGAGCTGGCTCTTTCCAATGAGGTCCTTCCTTAAGCTTTGTGGCTCGAACCCTTATCTGCTACACTATGTTGCCTGCCCAACTAACATACTTTAAAAATTTATTTCTATTTGTCAAACTTTAGTTTGTCATAACTCGCATATTGAGAGAGACAATATACTTACTATCTTTCAGAGTGGCCATGTTTCGAACTTGGATCCTGAGGATAAAGAATTTAAAAAAATACTTGAGTTCTTTAGTTCTGTAGTAGCTTCGCTACACAAGCATCATCAGTTAATGCTTACTTTAATACACTACATAGGCACACTAGCACGTACAGGACTCTGAGTGTCTGTGAATAGAAATGTTTGCATATTTACACTTTAGCAGGAACAGCAAGCCCTAAAGCACTGACTCCACGATGGCTTTCCAACACTGGATTTCTACTTCCACACCTCTGCTTACTTTACTTCCAAGGCAGTAAAATCTTTCCCTTGTTAGGCTAATTACACTTTTTCAGGGCTGATATTCAACCCCTCTCCTATGATGCAATTAAAAAGAATACTCAAGCCAAGCCAGGCACAGTGGCCCATGCCTTTAATGCCAGTGCTGGGAGACAGACACGGGTGGATCTCTGCAAGTTCGAGGTCAGCCTGGTTGATAGACTGAGTTCCATCCAGGACAGCAAGAGCTATATAGTGAGAGCCTGTCTTAAAAACAAAACACCACAAAACCAACAACAAAAATTACACTCAAGTCTATCACACTGGAGTGACCCCAAGTATTTATTTTAACTTGGAGATCAGAGGACAACTTTTTCATATCAACAGACATTTCCTAAAGCTTTTACATTTGGGGCTAGTGAACAAACCATGTCCTCCAAACATTATTTCAGACAAGATTCACAAAACCTCAATTTGCAGAAAATGTAATCAAATATTTGTCATCTTTAAAATTATGTTGATAATACAGAAAAATGAAGAATGATGAGACTTAAAGGAAATGTCCCATAACCTGAGGTCTTAATTCTAGGAAGAAAGATGCATGTTATTAACCATTACTTCTGAGCATGGTAGAACATGACTTTAATCCCAGCACTCAGGAAGCAGAGGCAGGTAGGTCGATCTACCTGAGTTGGGAACCAACCTGGTCTACAAAGCAAGTTCCAGAACAGTCAGGGCTACACAGAGAAACCTTGTCTTGAAAAACCAAAAAGAAAACCAAACAAAACATTTCAATGTTTGGATTAATACATGCTGCTAATATCAGGAGTCAAAGATATGCTAAGAAATAACTGATGGGCTAGTTTGTGCAGAGAGGATCCAAGTGCATCTTCAGAATACACTTCTGAAGGACAAGGTCTTTTTAGGGAGCAGTAAAATATAGTCATGGGGAATTGAAGGCACAGACCCTCCCAGTGTGGGAATATTAAATGTTTAATATCTTAAATAATTTTTCTTATAGACGGCCTAAGAGTTATGCATATATATGTGCAGGCACACACACACACAGCATGAAAACAATGGGGGTGACTTGGATCAAGAGAGGTGATGAGCAGTGAATAAGGAAGATGAAGATAAGGTGCATCAAAATGCACAGATGCACAGAATCCACTTCCCGTCCAATAACAAGTTTAAAGAGCGAGCTCCAGACCCTCAGCGTTCCAACTGCTACAGCTTGAGGTGCTCCTGCCACTCTAAATAAAGCCTTGTTTCCATTAAAGGTTTTTCTTTCTTTTAAATTAGGTATTAGGAAAAATATGACGGCTTCTACCATTATAGGAGTGGGCAGAGAACCACAATGCAAAGCTATACACTACAGGGACCCCCACCCTAACCTACATGTCTGGTAGAATTTGTTCCAAACTTGACTTTTTGGCGCTTGTATTATACACAGTAACAGGTTTCATTATGACATTCACATCACCATAAATCCCATCATCCTTTCGTTCCTCTCTCCCACTTCCTCTTCCCAATCAATGTTCCTTCTACTCCATCTTTTTTCCTATCCCCTACCCCCGGCCCCTTTTCTGGTGAACCAATGAGTTTAATTAGGGTTCCTTACCAGAGCAGGAATAATGGGCTATTTAGAAAAGTAAGAGCAAGTTACCAGTGCCCGCACCACTGAAAAAAATGTCTCTTCCTCCCTCAGCAACCCTTAACTGCCTCAGAGCCTCAGGAAGGGGCGGGGCCTATGAGCTCCTCCCATCTGGCAACAGTTAACTGCCAATAAAGTCTCACCCAGGGAGGGAGGGACTCTTCTCTCCTCCATGATGAATGGAGGGAAGGGCTCAATGAATGCCACAGCCACACATCACACATCGCTAGGAGACTGAGTTCTACAATACTCCACTTCACCAAATGGCTCTTACACATTTTCTATCCCTGAGCTTTGGAGGGAGTGAGCTGAGCATCCTACAGTCATGTCTTCTGAGGACCCTCACGAGCTGTGTGAATCTGCTAACTCTGACCATAGCTGGCAGCGGCACTGATCCGTAGGCACAAATGTAAGTATTTTGGAGGCAGTTTGGTAGGAACACCACGCCCATTTAGCAAAGCAGTAGTAGCAGCTTTCCTACTAACGCTTATTCCTAGGTTTACAGTACCAGCGATGAATCCCCTGCCATACAATAAGAATCAAAAACATTCAGAAAGTAGATGGTTAAGGAAAAGATGTTTATAACCCCACAAATTAGATTCCAGATGGCAGTCCCTGTAGGGAATTTGGATGGGATGGACTCTGGCATGTGGTGTAGCAAAGTAAATAGGAGACTACCCATCAACACATTCTTAGAGGAAAGAGAACCAGGGGCTCTATGTAAGGATTTAAGTAGACTCTAGAAGAAAAGGTAAGCTCTGTGGAGGAGCTGATTTTTGAGTAAGACATAGTTAGAAAGACTAGGGCTAACTGGGAATGTCTCGTGTAAACGAGTGGTTCTGAAAGTGTAGGCACAAGTTAGAGAACCAGGAGAGATCGTAGTTGATTCGAAAAAGTAAAACCCACTAAAGGAAAGCACATCCACTAACTGCAAGTAAAAGTCGAGGAAAGCTTTCCAATTTTACAAAGAAAATATTAACCTAACAATGGAACTACATAAATGCAAATAAAGACACAGACAGTAACACCTCTCATGGACTCAGGCACAAAAATGTTTTAAAAACTCTACACTGACCAGGTAGGGCTATTTCAGCTACGTAATGCTTGTTTAGTATTTAAAATAATATAGGCCCATCATACTAACAGGCCAAAGAGAAAACACTACCAGATGCAGAATCTAACACTAATTCACAACAAAGCCTCAGAAAACCAGGGCAGAAAACTTCCTTAAGCAAAACCTCTAACTTTATGGTGAGAAACAAGAAGCTTTCTTCTAAATCTGAGAGCAACCTAAGGAGTACCTCTAAGCCTAAGTCACAGCTAAGACAGTAAGTTAAGAAAAGAACAGAAAAGAAAAACCCATTTAGAAATTCCCAAAGAATCTGGAGTGAGAGAAAAACAAAAAAACAAGAACAAAAACCTCTGTGGTCAGAGAATGGCTCAGGGATAGGAGAAAGTGCTATGTAAGAATAAGGACCTGACCCATGAGGCTGCAACTCTACACAAAGAACTACAGGCAACTAACTGAGTAGACTTGGGAGCCCAAGAGGCAGCCCAGGGAAGAACCCAGCAACTGGTTATCCAGTGCCAAATGGTCAGCCCTGAAAACATACATACAAACAACAGTATAGAAACTCAATAAGTTATATTTAGGAATATGTATGTATATATTGTAGGGTAAAGGGGCCAGGGAAAAATCACCCAGACCTTGACTTGACTCCAGCCCAAGCCCAGGGCCAGGAAACAGTATTGCACCAATCCTCATCCTGGAAAGCCCCCCCCCCTGCTCGCCCTACCCCCCACCCCGAAACCCTATAAAGCCCGCCTTCTATTCAGCTGTTGCTCCTTGCCCAAGCAGAGGCAGCCACTCTCCTGGGTTTTTCCCTTCCAGTAAATCTCTTGTGTGAGGTTTGTTATGTGGTGTCTTTTTAAAAAAGATTTTTTAAACTTTTTACTAGTTCTTTGTGAACGTCACATCATATGCCCCAATTTCACTCATTTCCCCCTCGTCTCTTACCTTCCCACCAACTCCCCAAACAGAAATGGAAGCTATAATGTATCGTTACAGTCAACCCTTTTGTCTACTCTTTGCTTGCAAATGTTCACTGCAGTGACTCATGGTCTAGTATGAGGCCTCTAGCTTCTGCTCCTCTTATCAATACTAGAACCTCACTGGGATTCCTCTTGGATTTCCAGTTGTTGTCCTGCGTTATAGAGATCCTGTAGTTTTAGATCAATAGGACTGCCCCTTCACGAATTCCAGTAAGTTCATTGATGGGGTAGATGTTGAGGCAGACACCTGAAAGCCATGCATGTGGGCCTGAGAGGAATCAAAGATGGTCAGCCCATCATGCTCTAGTGTCCTTGGGGCTGGCTCACCACAACCACTGCAACCAGAGCCAGCTCTCCCACTCTCATAATCCTGGGGCCAGCTTTCCCATCTGCCATAGATGATGAGGAATCAGAGGAGGGTGCCTCTCCCATGTCTGTGCTTCCTCCCAGCAGACAAGAAGCAACCCCCACATCCATGACTAGCTCTAGTAGTCAACCTAGGCAAGGTACAGGGCCTGTTCTCCTGTGCTGTAGCAGATGGCGAGGTAGGACTAGCTCTCCTGCTTTCATGGCCCCAGGGCTAGCTCTCCCACCATAGTAGCAAGGGGCAAGGGTGGGGGACACTACCACATGGCAGACAAGAGGCAGGGCTGGCTCTCCTACTCTCATGACCCCAGGCCAGGTCTCCTGCCTGTAGGTGGAGAAGGGTGAGGTATTGTTCATCCATGCCACCACAGGGAGATGAGTGGTAGGGCCACTCTTTCATGCTCTCATCCTCGGGTCACCAAAGCAAACCAGAAACCCTCAGTACTTCAGCTGGCTATGGGCAGTGTCAGCTCTCCCTCTATGCCCAAGCGAGGGGTGGGGTCAGTTCTATACAGCCCTCAGAAATCAACATGTCTCCAGTGGCAGCCCAGACCAAGAACATCCATCCGGCCTTGGTGGTAACAGACACCTGCTAGTTCAAGGACACGTCTGGGTGCATGTCAGCACAGGCCAGAACCCCGTCATGGTCCCAGGTAGAATCGCCAGCGATTCCCATCAGGCCATTCCTAACAACCTTCAGTCTCCAAGTCTCCCTCTCTTCATTGTACCTTCATCCTTTTGTTTCTCTTTCTCTTCCATTTCTCCATCTCTTACTTGCTCATCTTAGTGGCTCCCTGGGTCTCTTGAGTGACTGGGGTCTTTTTAGGAGTGATCTCATGAGTTCTCTGCTCTGCTCGTGCATTAGGGTGCCAGGCAGGAGTCATCTTGAGCATGGTATGGACCAGGCCAGGCTGGTGTTCATCTAAGGCGCTAGCTCTCTTTCCAGGCCCCATGACCCTAGTCTGGTGGTCCTTTCAGGTTCACTCCTCTTTACTGGTCCCCCCAAGTGTCCACCTGTCTAGGGCCCTTCTAGTCTCCAGCTTGCTTCCCATCCTTAGAGTCTGTCCAGGCTTGCCTGGCACCACACTAGTTGGTGGGCTCAAGACTGTTAGGCTACAAATCATTCAGATGTCCATAGGTCAGAACACTGAGCATAGACATAGCCTCTCTCCTCTCAGCCACCTACTGACACACATGTGACACAGCAGCCACACCTGCAACACCTCTAGGGGCAGGCAGTGCAACTTTTGTATATTCCTTGGCTTTTGACCACCAGGATACCTCTTGGAGCAAAGCCGTAGCACTTTCACTGGGGAAATCTCCTGCAGGAGCCAAGCTGTTACACTTGTATTGGGAAAACCTTTACCAGCAGCAGTGTGTGTGTGTGTGACATTTCTGTAGGAGAAGCCTTTCCCTTCAGGTCTGCACACATACAAATACATATATGCATGCAGTAACAACATGAGAACCTGAGTTCGAATCCCTAATACGTCCATAACAGACCAGATGGGGGTACTGTTAACAGGAGGATCAGTAGGGCTTGCTGGCCACCAGCCTAGCTCCAGGTTCAGTGAAAGAACTGTTTTAAGGCAGCCGGGATGCCTGTTGTCCTCCTCCAGCCTCAGCCCTAAGATATAGTTAGTACACACCATGCACATACATTAGAAATAGTAATTTTAGCAAGGTTGCAGATAGGAGGTTAATGTATAAAAGTTAACTGCTCTTATATATACCCTCAGCAACCACCGGGTTAGTTTCAAGACCCTTTTTGGATACTAAACCCTTGGTGTTCAAGTCCCATATATGAAATGAAATAATAAGCTCAATCTTCAGTTGTAAAGTCACAAAAAAGGATGGTCAATCATACCAGTACAAACAGTACCAGTATGAAGTTAAGAAGACAAGAAGTTAAGAAATAAATTTCATGTATATTTTTCAATATAAGAGCATCAAAAATGGAAGTAGGTATGCATATAAGGCCTGCATGAAGCCAAAATATTGAGGAATGAAATTAAATTTTTAAATAAGTGACGATTCCATGACTGAAGACTTCACAGCTAAATGAAGATGCACAGCTACAAAAACAACACTGCCAAAACCAATTCTCTTCAACCTGATACGCAATTCAACACAATTCCAACCAAAAGCTACATGAATAAGCTATGTTAAAGTTTATATGGGAATTCACATGATCTACAGTCGTGAGTAATAATGAAGAAGAGATGAGCAGAAGCTCTGCCTGGAGACTTAGAAAGTGACAGTAATTAAGGCTGGTTAGTGGACAAGGAGCTGAGCATTCAGACCTCCACATACACACATCCATCTAAACAATCATCTACTTCTATAACCAAGTGATCACAGACCTCAAGCTTCTGGAGGACAAACGCCATAGTAGAAAAAAAAATGAGGTTGGATTTTATAAAACTAAAATCTTTGCAAAATATCTCTTGATAATAGACTTATACACAAAATATAAACCTCTTCAAAGAGTTTTGCCTGTAAGCTGTCTATGTGTCATGTCTGTGCAACCCTTGTAGAGGTTAAGAGAGGACATGAGAGCCTCTGGGACTGCAGCTACACATAGCTGTGAGTCATCATGTTGGGAAATTGAACCCGGGTCCTTGGGAAGAGCAGGTAGCACTCTTAGGCCCTGCACCATCTCTCCAGCCGTTAAACCTCTTTAAAACCAAACCAAACCAAACCCACTCTTGTATACATGCCACGTGAGACGTCAAGGTGCATTTCAATTTCAAGAGGACAACGCATGACGAGCTGGACCTCTCCATCTACCATCAGAGCTCTGGGGTTCAAACTCAGGTCAAACTTGAAAGCACATAAAACTCACAAAATGAACGAATGAATGAACTTTAACAAACTCTATCATACCACTATAATACATGATGATATTCAGCATGGGGGTGGCGGTCATGGCTATGAGTGGTAGGCAGGGATATGAACTCTCCATATTTTATGTTCAATATCAAACAAATCTAAAACTACACTGAAAAATGTGCTTTTCTCTTAATTATAATTTTCAAATGCAGATTAGAGAATGATGTGTGCTTTGTGTCTCAGTATTGCTGTTAGGCATTTATAATTGTAAGAATAACAGGTTATAACCAAAACAGTTGTCTTAAAGAGTCAATCTCTTAGCTTATAAACTAAGGTATGCACCCCTGTGGTATAGCATTTGCCTGCCATGTCCAAGGCCCTGGGGTGAGTCTCTAGCAGTAGAAAAAGTAAAAGCCAAACACCAAACAACAACAACAAAAAAGTCTAACTTTTTATTTTCATTGTTTGATACTGGTACTTAGAGAAAGAAAATTAAATAAGAGGAAACAGACTATATAGGAAATAGTAGGTTTGATTGTAAAAATGTAGGAAAGATCAAAGTTGGAATATATAACAACCTAGTTCAGCATACCAGCCATCAGACATCATGACCATTCTATTAATCCCTTCCAGAAATGGCACAACAAAGGTAACACCAACTTGAGCTGCTTTGTTTCTTTTTCTATTTTTTCCTTTCCTCAATGCTCCAGATGTACAGTTAGAAGTCTGGTTTTAGGCACATGCTTCAACTGAACTGATACAAGCTCCTCATCCTGAAAAATGTGTGGACGACTCTGAATCGCACACCATATCTGGACGGATACAATGCTCGTTTTTCCATTCCAAGTCTGTAGTATGACAAGGAAATGCCCTCTAACACTCCATGCAGTGCATACTATCACTTCATTAGCTTTCAAGTGCTTTTATGGTTCTCCTTCCTTTAGCTCAAGACAACTGTCTATACTACAGCTCTATTACTGAATGGCCATGAGGTACCTGACTGCTTAAAAATATTATGAGGGAAAATATAAATATGGAGTATTGAATCTCAAGGGTAGAGATCAAAGGACAACTTTTGGGAGTTGGCACTCTCCTTCAATTCTATGTCCAGGGAGCTAGAGCCAGATTCAGGATGTCAAGCATGTATCTCTAGGGCCACCTTTTGAGCCTTGAGGGATAATTTACTTTAATAAACTCCACACTGAGAAGTATCCGCACTGAGTGGGTAAAGGGTCAGTTACTGCACCATGTCCCCACTCATCCTCTGGAGGCTGGGACAGAAACCTAGCAATACCAAGCATGCTGATGGGGAAGCAAGTGGACCATGAGTAAGTTTCAGTATGTTCTTTGATCATATAGTGTTATTTGAAGACTTCAAGTCAGTATAGGAAGGAGCCGGGATCGATGACTATGAATAAATTAGCAGTCTGGAAGGAATGCTGGGAGTGTGTAATGCTACATAGTATAAAATTAAGGAAAACACCAAGCATTAGCTCAAGAAAAATTCAGGGTGGTGGTGGTGCATGCCTTTAATCCCAGCACTTGGGAGGCAAAGGCAGGCGGATTTCTGAGTTTGAGGCCAGCCTGGTCTACAGAGTGACCAGAGGACAGCCAAGGCTACACAGAGAAACCCTGTCTTGGAAAAAAAAAAAAAAATCAAATTCTGACAATGGCCTCACTACACCTGACAAAAGAATAGTCATTTTACACATTTTACACATTACAAATACTGGAAAAGCTGATGTTTGCTGAGCACCACTGGATGCCAACAACTTTCCCAGAAGCTCAAAGACCCTTCACATCTTAACACCTAAGCGGTGCTGACTGGTGCAGGGCAGGAACTCCACGAATGTCTACTGACTGACAGAGACACAACTGAGAATTCAGCTGCTACTGACTTCCATATAAGTAACCCAACCTGACTTCCAAGGTTAATCTAACAACACCCCAACACACACACACACACACACACACACACACACACACACACACACACGATTCTCTGGAACTCTCTTTGTAGACTAGGTTGGCCTAGAACTCAGAGAGATCCACCTGCCTCTGAGATCCACCTGCCTGCTTGGGATCAAAGGCGTGCACCACCTCCATCTAGCCAACATTCTTTGTGTACACAGTTCATTCGTATTTAATTTCCTCACTACTTTTGAGTCTTAGCATATTGCTATAAATTCTTTGCTTAATGAAAGAACTATTTCAACTAGTTCTTGGCAGTTCCCTAAACCCTAGTTCAATGCTGGAGCACCTTAACAATCCTCCATTCCATAAAAACAAGGAACCGTTAAAACTCTGTCCACATTAATAATCTCCTTAGCACCAGTTCTCCTAGCCTGTAGTTTCAAGGTAGTTCATGTTATTATACAATATCACCCATAAGCCACATTTTACCTGACCATCCCTGGGCATTCTAATATACAATTTTATTTTATGTTATTTTGCACAGAAAATTAGTATTTAAAGTCGCCAAACCTTATGGTATCCCTTTATCACATGGAGGTTAACAAATGTAACTTTATTAAGGCCTCCTCCTACCGAGGGACCTTGGGACAGTTTTATGACCTTGCAGGGATTTTCCTTCAACATGAGGGCATGATGACAATGGCAATGTCTTTCTCTTCCTCATCAGCAGATTCTTTTAAGCCCCTTTAGCATCAAGGCGACCAGCAAGTTCAGGAGGGAGCTGATTTTGAGTTCTTTCGTTTCTCCAGTACCCAGCAAAGAGCCGGATGGAAACACAGTGAGTGCCTGACCAAAGAGCTCAAGCAAGCCATCACACCTTACAGGGCCACGCTGCTTCCCAGTGCAGTGTTTCACAAGGCGTCAAAGAACAAACTCACAACTTAACGTCCCCTAGGCTTTCTGTCCGATCTCCCCTTCACCTTCAGGGCCTTTCTAAAGACTTTGCAAGCTGTACTCCCGGGTATGGAGCGGAAGTACGGAGTTGACCGAAACCCAGATGGCTCCAACGCTCAATCCGACTCCCGTCCGGGTCCTGAGGTCCCGGATGGCCGTTCCAGTCTCAGGGGACCAGCCCGTGACCTTGATCCCTTTGACCGCAGCCCGGGGTCTGGCACGCGACCTGCCAGCTCTGCAGACAACACCCCGGCCCGAGCGGCCGGGGCGTGCAAGAGCTGGGGCCTTCCTCCGCCAGGGATGAGCATGCAGCCCCAATCCTCCTGCCTTGCAGCAAGCCCGAGCCCCCACTTCCCTCCCGATGTAGTCATACCATTGCGGCTGCAGGGCGCAGGCCGACAGCCCGACAACACTCGCCCGCGAGAACATGGTGGAACCTTGAAGGTCGGGCAGACGGGGCTCACTGCGCGTGCGCGGGAGCTCGGGGCGCACGGACCCGCTCCGCAGGCGTCCTCAGTCTCGCTAAATCTCGTGAGCGCGGAAGCCGCGAGTTCTCCGGCCCCACCCACTTCCTGCTGTCAGTTTTGGTCCCGCCTGTCCCCGCGCGGATCCAGTTCCGCTTCCGACCGCTTTGCAGTTGTAGCGCTCAAGGGTCGCCATGGGCAAGTCGGACTTTCTGAGCCCCAAGGCCATCGCCAATAGAATTAAGTCCAAAGGGCTCCAGAAGCTTCGCTGGTACTGCCAGATGTGCCAGAAGCAATGCCGCGACGAGGTAAGTGGCTCAGGGTGGCCGCGACCCCGCGGCTCGGAGCGCTCTCCCGCTCAGTCTGCACCGGCCCCAACCCGGCGCCTTCACGCCGCTCTCCAGTTCCACGGGAAGTGATCGCAGACAAGCACTCACTGATCGCTTACAATTGCTAGGCTGAGGCACTGAGGTTTTACGTTTAGACTTTCCTAGTGGGGTCGGTCAAGATGAGGAACTCAAGTGGCTCCGCTTAATAGTGATATGGGCTTGGACAATACTGGTAAAGTTGTACCTACCTGCGAGGTTGTCGCTGAGTTCGTTTTTTTTAAGAGAAGGGACTGACTCCCCAAGACATAAATGCCTCAAATCCTGACTTGCTACTGCTGTCCTAGAGTTTTTCAATATATGGATTTCCAAAGGTACAAGCTTGCAGTCCATCGCACCTAGGAGTTACCTCTAAGTGTTTTTTTTCCATATTTGCTTATTGTCTGAAGTATAACAAATTATATAAATATATAAATATCAGTATACCCTTGAAGACTTAATTGTGTGATCAACATAACAAGTAATCATATTATCATTTCAATTTATGTCAGAATGCCACTAATAACAAACCTAACAAAAATTCATGTACATTATCTGATACATATTTATTTTTATTTTGTTTTAGAGACAGTGTCTCAGTATGTAGCTTTGGCTGGTCTGAACTCACCATGCAGATAGATCAGGCTGGCCCAGAAAACGAGATATACCTGCCTCTGCCTCCCAACTGCTAGTATCAGAGATATACACCACCCCAGTTTATATTAATACTTTCTTGGTAGTCTCGTGGTGGTGATGGGGACCAGGGAGGTTGTTTATTAAACACTGCTACAAGTTTTGTCTAATGTCTTACGTATGCCTGGCAATGCTCTACCACTGAGCCCTCATGTTCCGCCCCATATTTCTGTTACCTTATTTTGATGTGTGTGTGTGTGTGTTTATACATGTGTTAATGCTGCATCATTAGCCACTGAGCCATCTTACTGACCCTGTGCTACCTTCTTAGTAACTCATATCAGTCCTGAACTTGCTCTGTAGACTGGGCCCAGGCTGGTTCTTAACTCATAGAGATGTCCCTGCCTTCTTAGTGCTGGAACTAAAGGTGTGCGCACCACCACTGTCTACCACTGTCCACCACTGTCCGGCTTCAGCACTCTGCCTTACTTACACTCATTTCTTTCTTATTTATTATTTCTTTTGTTTTTTGTGATAGAGTTTCTCTGTCTAGCCCTGGCTATCATAGAAGTCACTCTGTAGACCAGGCTGGCCTTAACCTTAACCCAAATGCTGGGATTAATGGTGTGCTTTATCACCACCCAGCTCATTTCTTAACCTTTTACTTATCCATGGGCCACCTACAATTTTTGCCTAATTTGTGTGGAAATGGTTATTTCCGTTTTACTTTAAAAGAAATTTGGTATCAAAGACCAGTATTGCTTTCCATAAATTAAAATATAAATCAAAATGAAACCAAAATGTTTTTCAATTCTCGAAACCCAAAGGGATGGATTGGAAGGGGTGGAAGGGGTATCGTGGCCCTGCTCTTCCTTCCGCTCAGTTTTCCCAGTATTTCAAGATAGGAACAGAAAAGGGAACGTGTAAGAGCCACTCCTTCCCCCCCTTGACTAGGGAAGGCAGTGACTGTATCTGAGGACAGCCAGCCACAATCAACAGAGCCCTACCAAGACACCAGACATGGTGGCACACACATGGAATCACAGCACTTCACAAGCAGAGACAGGAAGGTCTCACATTTCAGACCCAACGCTGAGGTTTAAGGCATATGCCCCCATGTCCACCTCATTACTTCCTGGTATAAAAAATGTTTTTAAACTATTTTCCCCCTCTTGCTAATTCCCTTCTAACTCCCAGGAGAGAGTCTTTTCCAACATTACTTTGTAGCTAGGCCGTCACCTTTCTCATATGAATCTTAGCATACACTGTGAGACCCTGAGGACTTCCTTCTATGGCACAGAATGAAACATGGGACCACCCATAAACTGGTCTTTCTCAAAATGTTTACCCTGAACCTAATCTGACTGACAGAATTACAAGAACTAGAGAAAGAAGGCAGAATGAAATCATTCACCATCACAAGAGTGCGATACACAACCCCATGGCATTGGCCTAAATCCTTCACCATCATGAGAGTATAATACACAACTCCGTGGCATTGGCCTCTCCACTGAAGCAGTGTCAAGAAGAAAAGGATCAGGCAGACAGGCTGCTTATGTTTAATGATATGTGTGCCAATGTGTCAGATTGTGTGTGTACACTTGCTTGCCCGTGGAGGCCAGAAGAGTGTATGTGTGTCTATGTGTGTATGTGTGTGTGGGGTGTTGAAATATATAGGGTAAATTTTTCATCTCTACTACATATGTACTATTGAAATTTCAAGTTCAAATACAGATAGAATATCCCAAGACATACGTTGTTCTTAAGTTTTTTATGTCTGTCTGTGTGTGTGTGTGTGTGTGTGTGTGTGTGTGTGTGTGTGTGTGTGAGAGAGAGAGAGAGAGAGAGAGAGATAAGAGGTTCTGGATCCCTGAGATTGGTGCCATAGGCAGTTGTGACCACCCTGATGTAGGTGCCCGGTACTAAACTTAGGTCCTTTTCAAGAACAGCTTGTTCTCCTGATCACTTTACTATCTCTAGCCCCAACATACTTGTTTTTAAGCAATCTTAAGAAGTATGGCTATAATATATTTAAGAACATCTAAGCAATGAGCATTAGTGTATTTTGGATAAGAAGCTAAAGCAGAAGGAAACAAGTGAAAAGAGTACCTGCAGTGAGAGCTCACATTTGACCCTGTGGTGATTTCAGTTGGCTCCGGGAGTGGCCATATTTAGAGGTGCAGCTTTGTTGGAGTGGGTGTGTCACTGTAGGGATGGGCTTTAAGACCCTCATCCTAGCTGTCAGGAAGCTAGTATTCTGTTTGCCTTTGGAACAAGAGTAGAACTCTCAGCTCCTCCTGCGCCATGCCTGCTTGGATGCTGCCACGCTCTTTTCTTGATGATAATGGTCTGAACCTCTAAACCTATAAGCCAGCCCCAGTTAAATGTCCTTATAAGAGTTGCCTTGGTCATGGTGTCTGTTCACAGCAGTACAACCCTAAGACAGACCCTTTGTGCTTTCGCCCTGCCAGGCTCTCTGGTACTCAGAAAGCGGGGCTGGGCAGTCTACATGGTTTTTCTCCCAGCACCACTTTCAGTCTCTTGCCCTTGAGTGTTCTATTTTGGCTGGGTTGCAGGATTCAGTTCTGTGAATAGCAAACTTAAAAGTAAAGCTGTACTCAGTCAGTACAGTATTTCTCATGATATTTTGAGGAACTGCATTTGGATCATCAGCAAAACCAGTTAAGGGAGGCAGAGGCAGAAGGATCCATGGAGCTTGCTTGCCAGCTAGTCTTCCTGAACCTGTGAGCTCCATCTCAAAAGAAGTAACTGGAGAGTGGCAGGAGCACACCTCATCCCCAACTCTGTCTACACTCACACACACTCATATCTACACACACTCACAGGCACATACTTATACGTATGTACTCACATGCACACCTGTATATATTCATACCTGCATGCATACACATACACACATACACACCAGTACACGCATGCTTACATGCATACTCACCTGTGTACACACATTCTCACACACATGTACTCACAGAGTGTGATTAGAGTGATTTGATTTGTAAAAATAATTTATCAAGACTGGAGAGATGACTCATTGGCTAAGAGCTCTTACTGTTCTTCCAGAGGACCCAGGTTCTGTTCCCAGCACCGCTACTGTCTATGACAGTCTTCAGTTCCAGTGACTCCAACTCTGTAGCCTGTCCCCTTCAGACACTGCACATGGCAATACACAGGCATACATGTGCACCAAACACCCACATATAATTTTAAAACTTAAAAAAGAATTTATCATTAACCCATTTGCAGGGCGTAATCGACTATTGTGTGTGTGTGTGTGTGTGTGTGTGTGTGTGTGTGTGTAGGGGGTTGTGATACTGTAGATATGAATTTAACCACCTTCTTTATGTATTTTGTAGAATGGCTTTAAGTGTCACTGTATGTCTGAATCTCATCAAAGACAACTGTTGCTGGCTTCAGAAAATCCTCAGCAGTTTATGGATTATTTTTCAGAGTAAGTAATTCAAAGACATCCTTACCTCATAAGGTTACTCAGTGGGCATGTCATAGAAGTGTTCAGTATTGTATGTATTGTAGTTCGTTGTCCCTTGTGTGTTGTTGAGACTGCTGTAGTCTCATCATTGTGCTCTGTCTTTATCTTCTTTTGAAATTAACCACAGTGCAACATTATCATTAATTAAGATAAGTACAACATTAGCAGCTTATCTTAGAACTGTTTTCGATTCGGCTCTGCCTAGCCTCAAAGCCCTCCTCACCCTAGGGCTTTGGGGAGGCACCTTGGAATGAATGTCCTGAGTTTTCCTGTGCTTTGGGTATGTCATGGGTATGGTGGCACTCAAGTGGCCCCCTCACTCAACTCGGGCTCCTGGAAGAAGATTAAGTGACTTAATACTTTAAAGGGCTCAGAAGCATCTCTAGTTCTAATAAAGCTTTTATGTTAAATAATAGCAATACTAGCCTTTTTTTTTTTTTTTTTTTTTTTTTTTTTTTTTTTTTTTTTTTTTTACAAACTTCTAGATCTTTTCTGAGGAGCACTTTATACATGTGAATAAAGATCCCAAAGAGCTTTTGTTTCTGTGGGTTATATGTGTCAACATTTGAGATTAAATCTGAAAAAAAATTACAAATATTATTTATTAGTCCATTTAAAAATACCAGTCTGCTTACCCACTGTTCAAATGAAGTGGGGACTTGGGTGAAGAATCCTCGGGTAAAGTGCTTCCAACCCCATTTGAGGACTAGAGTTCCAACCCCTAGCATCCACAGAACAGCCAAACAAACAGGTATGGCGATTAGCCCTCAGCCCAGCGCTCAGAAACAGAGGCAGGCAAGCCATTAGCTAGACTGTACATTGTAGCTGTCTTCAGACACCAGAAGAGGCCATCAGATCCCATTACAGATGGTTGTCAGTCACCATGTGGCTGCTAGGATTTGAACTCAGGACCTCTGAAAGAGTAGTCAGTGCTCTTAACCTCTGAGCCACCTCTCCAGCCTCCCCCCACAACCCTCTTCTCTTTTCTTGATTTAAGGCAAGGTCTTACTGTACAGCCAAGGATAGTCTTGAACTTAAAATCCTCTTGCTTCAGTCTTACAAATGCTGGAATTATAGGTATATTCCACCGTATTTGGCTGAGATTTTGAATAGAAAAACCAAACCAAAGCAATATACTATATTCCAAATACAAAAACATATTTTACATGTTTACAAATGTCTTCAGTATCTCACTTAAAAGGCAACTGGATTCTCACCTTTCCTTGCACATTTAGTCTGTTACAAAATACTGTTTGATTTGGGAAGATAAAGGAAATTCAGCCTTAGCATAGATGGTTTGTCAGACGAGGAGAACACTCAAATGATCTTCCCAAAGACACTGCTCTGAGGCAGTGTGTGCAAGGTTCTTGGAGTAGTTATACTACTGAGTCTGAAACCAGGGCAGTGAGCATGTGTGTTCTGTTGAACTAAAATCCACTGGTCTACCTTTTGGGTGGATCTTGTACACCCAAAGAGTCTTGTAATAAATGCATCTTAGTCTTTTGAAAAATATTGATTGACTGAATTTCAAAACCTTCCTTTGCAATAGTGACCTCATTTATTATACAGTGTCATCTGATGGTACTCATTAATAGCAGCACAAATGTTGTCAGAGCAGCTTTTGGGTTGAAAAGTTTGTTGAGCTCAGGCTGGCAGGTTCTACGTCCACATTTCTAATCGTGAAGAAGCTCAGCAGCTCAATCCTGTCATGGGCAGCGCGTGGTCCATTCGTATATTAGCATGAGAGTCTTACTTTAATTTTGAGAACATGTATGCCAAATGCCCAGTTAGGAATAATAGTAGCTTATGTGTCTTTTGGTCTTTTATGCCTCTCGAGAGTAATTCAGCTCCCAGCTCTGTTGTATGGGTGCTTTCCTCACAACAGCTGTGAGCACAGTGGCAGTGGTTCATCTGGAACCTTCACTCCATTGCAGTGTTAGCAAGGAGACATTGAAGGCTGGAATGTAATACAGCCAGCAAGTTTTACTGCTTCATGGGACAGTCTAGATAAAGCTCATCTTAGTTTTCCAGTTATTGGCATAGTGTTACAGAGTACATCATCGTTGGATGGCTTGAGATCACCCTCTAACCCGTGACCTTGCTTTGGATGCTAAGCTGTTGTGTTTACTTTTTCTTTTGAAAATTTCATTCATTCATTCATTCATTCATTCATTCATTTCGTGTTTTGAAGCAGGGTCCTGGCTGACTTGGTACTCACTGTGGTACAGGCTGGTCTTAGATTCACGTCAGTTCTCTTGTCTGAGCTTCCTCAGTGCTGGTATGACAGGTGTCTGCCATGAAGTCCATTTTCCTTCCATTGCTTTTAATCTCTCAAAAAACCACAATGACAAATGCAAAAGTAGTCTGAGACTTACCTAAAACCATCTTGAATACCACTGGATGCTCAAGCTGTGCATTGGGAAAGAACTGTGGCAAGTGCTTCCTGACTTGACCGCCTTTCTCCCTCCTGTTCACGTCACTGTCTGCTGGAGGCTGCCCTTCTGCATCTTGAAGTCACTCTGACTTTTCTCCGTCTTCATCTTCCATGGACTGTCTTGAGTGGATCGCACTAAGACTCCTCCCTGGCGTACTTCCCTCTGTGCCTTCTTAAGTGGCAGTTAAGACTTTCTCTCCCTCCTTTTAGTTCCGTGATTATCAGGATGAGTCTCTGGTCTTTTTGTGTCATCCTACAGTCACAGTATGTCACCTGTCACTATAGGTCACATCTTTTTAACTCTTGCCTTTATGGTCAGGTGTCTCCTAAATCTTTCCCTAAATCTTGATTTCATTTTTAACAATCATCCTGAGTTACAGATGATTTTTTTCCTTGACAACTCTGCTTTTCTGAAAGCTTATTCAGAATTAGAATTTATATAGTTTTATTTTTAAAACTTTAATTTTATGTGTACGAATGTTTGCCTTGCATGAATGTGTATCATGCTCATGACTGGTGCCCTGGGGGGCTGGAAGAGGGCAGTGGATCCCCTAGAACTGGAACTAGGATGGTTGTGAGCTGGGAATCCAACTTGGGTCCTCCACAAGGGCAACAAGTACCCTAAAGCACGGAGTGATCTCTCCAGCCTCAGAGTCAGCAGTTCTGAAGTTGGATTCAGTATGTGTTCCACCAGACCTTGTCAGCTAAGAGAACCCCCAGACCTTGGAACCCCTCTTATCTATTCTTTGTGATGCCCTTTAAGTTGAGGTGCTTTCCATTCTTTCTGCCCCAGTAGTGGTTCTTAGCATTTCTCACTTGAATCACTTTATAATTCCTCACTGATGTTCTACAAACAATTGTGTATACAAATTAGCTTAGAGTTTAAAACAATGACTGAGCCCGAAGCCATCTTCTCATTCAGGAGATCTTGGATCCAGCCATAGGTTTTATGTTTTCTGAGTGATGGTGTGCAACTGGCTTGGGAGCATAACTTGAGAATCACTGTGCCTTGATGCTCACCATGTTTTTCTCCCTTCCTTCCCTCCTTCCTCCCTCCTTTCCTCCCTTCCATCCTTTCATTTGTTTCTAGTTTTGTACATGGTTTGTATATAGATTACATTTTTTTTTAAGAGAGCATCCATTTCATCATGGCATTTTCAAATGTGCTATTCTACTCATAACTGATAATTCCCTACTGGCCTGCCCTCCCTCTTTTCTCCACTGCTTGTCTCCTCCCTTCCTCTCCCAAGTAATCTACTCTTCTGTTTTCATGTCACGTGTATTCTATTAGCCTCCTTTTCTTCTCCCTTGCTCTTATGGCGCTCTCTCTCTCTCTCTCTCTCTCTCTCTCTCTCTCTCACACACACACACACACACACACACACACACACACACAAAACTTCAAATGTAGGGTTTCACATATGAGAGAAAACATATTTGTCTTTTATGATCTGGCTTTTCTTAACATCATGCTTTTTCATTTCTACTTTTTTCCTTGCAAATATTACGATTTCATTTTTTAAAAATTACTTATTTTATGTGTATATGTGTTTTGCCTGTATGGAGACTAGAAGAGGATGTTGAATCCCCTGGACTGCAGTGGAAGACAGTTGAGAGCAGCCGTGTGGTTGCTGGGAGCTCACAAGGAGCAGCCAGTGCTCTTACTGGCTAATCTGTATTTTCAGCCCCTCTATTTTTCTTTAGGACAGGTAATACATGATCATCTTTCAAATTACAGATTTTAATTTATTAACTTTCAATCTAACTTTGAATGCTTTTCTAGTGCCTGCCTATATAACATGCATTCAGGATGATTCAGAACTTTGGCTAGACCTCATCTTCCAGGCACACCCTCTCCTTATGCAGTTCTTCCTCCACATCCTCATTACTGTCTTCTCAGATTTCAGTCTAAGCAGGTTAAGTGTCATGTTCAAACACACCCTGTGTCCATGACTCTGTTAACTGGGAATGGCCTTTCATTTTGACCTTTGAATTGTATTCTACTGTCCATATTAAAATCACCTCTGGCAATGCTCGTAAATCAGTTTATGATGTCTTCCTTTTCTTTTTTAGTTGACTTTATTGGAACTGCTTAGGTTAAGATGTACCTTTTGCCCACCTGGACATAGTCGTAGTATTTTGCTGGAGTCATCAACACAGGGACCCTGTGACAGTCAATCTTCACAGGTCTTTCTCTGTTCACTTTAAAGGTTTGTGGCACATGATAATATAGGTGATTGGTGAGACTATTGGTCACTAAAGTTTGTGGTTGCTCAAACTTCAGGAAGATGGCACGTTATATTTATAGTAAGTACCTTAATGGCTCTCTCTCTTTCTTTCTTCACTAGGGAATTCCGAAATGACTTTCTGGAACTTCTGAGGAGACGCTTTGGTAACCGTCTTAAATATTTTGGAAATTATACTTTCATAACTGTGTAGCTTTTTTCAGGCTCAACAATGTCATATTTTGTTTTCAGGCACTAAGAGAGTCCACAACAACATTGTCTACAATGAATACATCAGCCACCGAGAGCACATCCACATGAACGCCACTCAGTGGGAAACGCTGACTGACTTTACCAAATGGCTGGGCAGAGAGGGTAAGAAGAGAGTAGATGGGAACTGGTGATCCATGGCTCAATTTCTAGGGGAGACTCCATTTTTAGTTTCTGTCTGATTTTATAGAGAAAGGATACGTAGGGTAATCAGAAAGGCAGGAGGCTATACTGTCCCTCAGGTGCACTTATTATATACCACTTTGGTCGTTTTGTTTCCTTATGAAGCTGGGTCTTCTATAGCTCAGGCTGCACTGCAGCGAGCCGTGCTCCAGCCTCTGCTTCCTAGACTACAGGCTTTGGAGTCGCAGCGGCCAGTGGGAGGACATCTTTTGACAATGCACTATATTCTCTATTAGGCACTTTTCATCCAGTGACAAAACACCTTGAGAACAATGTTTTGACTCACAGTTCCTGAGAAGTCAGTTCACAATCACTTGGCTCCTGTGCTTCTAGGCCATAGTGAGGGAAAACATCATGCCAGGGAGCACATAATAGAGCAAAACCATAAGATGAGGCAAAGAAGGGGCCAGGAGCTGGGGGTGAGATGCGCCCTTCCAGAACATAGTCCAGTGAGGTGCGCCCTTCCAGAACATAGTCTAATGAGGTGCGCCCTTCCAGAACATAGTCCAGTGAGATGTGCCCTTCCAGAACATAGTCCAGTGAGATGCGCCCTTCCAGAACATAGTCCAGTGAGGTGCGCCCTTCCAGAACATAGTCTAATGAGATGCGCCCTTCCAGAACATAGTCCAGTGAGATGCGCCCTTCCAGAACATAGTCCAGTGAGATGCACCCTTCCAGAACATAATCCAGTGAGATGCGCCCTTCCAGAACATAGTCCAGTGAGATGCACCCTTCCAGAACATAGTCCAGTGAGATGCGCCCTTCCAGAACATAGTCCAGTGAGATGCGCCCTTCCAGAACATAGTCTAATGAGATGTGCCCTTCCAGAACATAATCCAGTGAGATGCGCCCTTCCAGAACATAATCCAGTGAGATGCGCCCTTCCAGAACATAGTCTAATGAGATGTGCCCTTCCAGAACATAGTCCAGTGA
>NW_022196913.1:7091472-7102368 GCF_008632895.1 Mastomys coucha
ATAGTCCAATGAGATGCGCCCTTCCAGAACATAGTCTAATGAGATGTGCCCTTCCAGAACATAGTCTAGTGAGATGCGCCCTTCCAGAACATAGTCTAGTGAGATGCGCCCTTCCAGAACATAGTCCAATGAGATGCGCCCTTCCAGAACATAGTCCAGTGAGATGCGCCCTTCCAGAACATAGTCTAATGAGATGCGCCCTTCCAGAACATAGTCCAATGAGATGCGCCCTTCCAGAACATAGTCCAATGAGATGCGCCCTTCCAGAACATAGTCTAATGAGATGTGCCCTTCCAGAACATAGTCTAATGAGATGCGCCCTTCCAGAACATAGTCTAGTGAGATGCGCCCTTCCAGAACATAGTCCAGTGAGATGTGCCCTTCCAGACATAGTCCAGTGAGATGCGCCCTTCCAGAACATAGTCCAATGAGATGCGCCCTTCCAGAACATGACCCAGTGAGGGCCTGCTCCCTCCTGCCAGGACCTACCTGTTAATCTCTGCCACCTCCCAACAGTGCTGTTAGATTAGGAGTCCATGAATGGATTAATTCACTGGTGGAGTCAGGGCCTCCAGATCCAGTCAGTTCATAAGGCCTGGAGACCAAGCTCTCAGCACATGAGCTCTGGAGACAGTTTGTATCCAAACCATAACATTTGCATCTGGTTAAAGAACTATTAGCAGGGAGCTGGCAAGATGGCTCAGTGGGTAAGAACATTGACTGGTCTTCCAAAGGTCCTGAGTTCAAATCTCAGCAACCACATGGTGGCTCACAACCACCTGTATTGAGATCTGACAACCTCTTTAGGTGTGTCTGAAGTCAGCTACAGTGTACTTATGATAATAATAAAAATAAATCTTAAAAAAAAAAAACTATTAGCAGTCTGATGGCCTGAAATTGATCCTTAGGGTACACTTTTCAGGTTCCTAAAAATTTCCAACTTCCATATAAATATATGTGTACATCACCCACATACACAGACTATACCACACATGCACAAATAAAAATAATAAATTATTCAAGTATTTTTAAAAGTGATTACTGCTAGTAACTTTGTATACTTTGTCTTATCTTCATGTTCATCCTTCCTTTTTTCCTTCATTTGTTGAGACAGTAGCTCACACTGAACTCCAAGCTACTCTACATTGTGTATCCCAAGTTGGAACTCATAGATGTCCTCCTGCTTTAGCCTCCTAAGTGTTAGGGTTGTAGCATGACCCATCACTCAGCATTATAGTCCTTCTTTAGGAAGTGCTTCACATTCTCTCATGAGGTTAGTGCTCAAGTTTGCTCTTCTCTCATTTCTAATCTTTATATGATGAGAAATTAGGGAGACAGGAACTTGTTAGTATTTTGCTTATTTAGTGTGTTACTTCATTCTGGTTACCAGATCATTTAATATTCATCAGACAGCAAGGGCTCTGTAGTTGATCAGTTGTTCCTAAAGTACTTCCTTTTGTGTCTCGGTAACTATTAGCTCAGTGTAGCTGTATAAGCAGGGAAGTGAAAACTCTGTCTCAGGTCTTTGTGTTCCAGGATATTGCTGGAGTTACTGAATGCGTAAGTGTGCAGAGGTGGAATGCTTAGCATGTGTAGTTTACTCTGCATCTATACAGTCATGCTGTCATTCTGGTTTTTTGTTTTTAAGGCTTGTGTAAAGTGGATGAGACACCAAAAGGCTGGTACATTCAGTACATAGACAGAGACCCAGAAACTATCCGTCGACAACTGGAATTAGAAAAAAAGAAAAAGCAAGATCTTGACGATGAAGAAAAAACTGCCAAATTCATTGAGGAGCAGGTGAGAAGAGGCCTGGAAGGGAAAGAGCAGGAGACACCCATTTTTACAGAATTAAGCAGAGAAAATGATGAAGAAAAAGTTACGTTCAATCTGAATAAAGGGGCGGGTAGCTCAGCGGGGGCAACAACATCCAAGTCAAGCTCTTTGGGACCAAGCGCACTGAAGATGCTGGGGAGCGCAGCATCTGGGAAGCGGAAAGAGTCACAGAGCTCTGCTCAGCCTGCAAAGAAGAAGAAGAAGTCCGCCCTGGATGAGATCATGGAGATTGAAGAGGAAAAGAAACGGACGGCGCGGACAGACTCCTGGTTACAGCCTGGGATCATTGTGAAAATTATAACGAAGAAGCTGGGGGAGAAATATCACAAGAGAAAAGGGGTCGTTAAGGAAGTGATTGACAGGTATACAGCTGTGGTAAAGATGACTGACTCTGGAGACAGGCTGAAACTGGACCAGACTCATTTAGAGACAGTCATTCCAGCCCCAGGGAAAAGGGTTCTAGTTTTAAACGGAGGCTACAGAGGAAATGAAGGCACCCTTGAATCCATCAATGAGAAGGCTTTTTCAGCCACGATAGTCATTGAAACTGGACCTTTGAAAGGACGCAGAGTTGAAGGTATTCAATATGAAGACATATCTAAACTTGCTTGAGTTTGAAAATTTGTTAATGACACATTGAAATTGTAAAGCATCAAATTGATGTTAGCCAACACACTGTGTAACTCTACTGTGTTAGGGGATTTGCTTTGTGTGTGTGTGTATATATATATATATATATATATATATATATATATCATATATCATTATATATATCATTATATAATCATTATATATATATATAATCATTATATATATATATAATCATCTATTTAAATACTACTGAATAGTTGTTTGTGTAAATTTATAATAAAATCTTACGTTTTTTTTAAGTGTCAAAACTTTCATTTTATCTTTGTTCCATTTCCCTGATGGACTTTTACCCATTAAAGAATACTATTGTAAAGTGTCATGTAAGAAAATTTGAAAAAAATAGCAAATTCTTAAAGCACAGTGGCATCTGTTTCTAGTCAGGCAAGCCTGATCTGGATTCTGACGAGTCACTGTAATCATTTTCTTTTGCTAGAATAAGACCAGGGAAGAGATGTCACTTTATTTTATTAAGAAATCCTTTAGAGTCTGTTGAGATGGCTCAGCAGTTAAGAGCACCGATTGTTCTTCCAGAGAGTCCACGTTCAATTCCCAGCACCTACACAGTGGCTCAGAGTGATCTATAACTCAAGTCCCAGATCCAGTGCCCTCTTATGGCCTTCATGAGCACTTCATGACATGCTATCCAGACATCCATGCAGTTCAAATATCCATACACATAGAAGAAGTTGCGTGTGTGTCCAATCTTTGGTTTCTTTGGGCCGTATTGGAGAAAGAACTGCCCTAGAATACTCATTAGATCTAGTAGTATCTAACTGGTGGTCCATAGGTTGTGAGATCATGCATTGTTTTATTTTCCATGACCATTGGGTCATGATATCATTTACGAAGTTCATGCTTTAGAACCAGACAATCAGGTTATATATATATATATATATATATATATATATATATATATATACACACACATACATACATATATATATATATATGGCCTGTTCATGTATGGTTTTATTCACAGTTTTTTTTAAAGAACTATGAGTGTGTGTGTGTGTGTGTGTGTGTGGTCTGTTCGTGTATGGTTTTATTTACATGTTTTTAAAGAACTGTGTGTGTGTGTGTGTGTGTGTGTGTGTGTGTGTGTGTGTGTGTGTACAGCATGTGTACAGGCCTGCAGAGGTCAGAAGAAGGTATTAGATCCCTTGGAACTGGAGTTACAAATGACTGTGAGATGACATGGGAGATCTGGAAACTGAACTTGGAGCCCTCTGCAAAAGCAGAAAGTGCTCTTCACTGCTGAGCCAACTCTCCAGCCTCTTACATCGGCAGTTTTCACCCTAAAGAAAGCTGACTTAGTTTATAATCATTTTAAAGCACAGTTTTAAAAACTGAAAAACAAACTTCTAAGGTACAATCTCTGCCAAGACGTACTTTTCTCAAATAAAGTTTCCAACCCCACTTAAGATAAAATGCACATTTAATTAGTTTCATGGTAACTCTGTGATTGATACTTGGGCCAAGCTTGTGAACATAGGCCACATGAGACAAAAAGATGGTTAGTCTGTCTGCCTCACAGACAGCAGCTCTATATTAGTTGTCTGAGATCGCAATTGTTTATACTGTATATAACTAGCAAGTTGTCAGTTCATAGGACCCTCTAAAGAGTGAACAAGCTTGCTTACAGGGAAAGCTGGTGTTTTCCAACTGTCACCGTTAACTTGATTTCCTTCTCTGAAATGCAAGGTTGTTTATTCATTTAAAATGGAAAATAAGTCACCATGGTTCTGGTCTCAAGAGGGACTATATATGAACATTTAGTTACTGATAGACTTACTTTTGCAGGTGATGAATGTTCAAATACCAACTGTTAAAGTTTTTCCCCTGAGTTACATGTAGGGGTTGATTTTTATAGAACCGTTACCCCAGTTTTTGCACGTAAATGTGTCTCCCACTTGGGCAGTACTATCCCTGCAATGGAGTTGAGTGTAAACCTCTTATAAAGCAACCGTGAAGACATAATGTCCCCTGTTTATGTCTGTGTTTACCCAGTCTCATAACTGACCCTCCTGTGAAGTAACAGCACGTGTTTAATCCCCAAAGCTGAGGTGACGTTCAGTATGTGGATTCTCACAGTATAGCCTAGTTCCTGGACTCGACCTCAGTGGCAGCTTGACTCACCACCCAGGTCCTGGGTTACTGATTTAACACATCATCCAAAAACAAATTCCCGAGTCTTTTTTCAAATATTTATTTTTCTCATGTGGGTTAGCAGGCCTTTTAGGCCACTATAATATCTGGGTTTATTTCAAGTTGCTGAAATGGAGGACTAACTGCAAAAAGTGTCAAGGGAGAAAAATGTACCCATACAGTTTCGAAAACTATAAGCCATTAAGGCTGATTGAGAAAGCTATAGAGCTGAGGCACGAGATAATCCTTATAATGTCCATCGATGAAACCTTTCCCACTGTTGTGTACGAACCAGCAGGGAACATCTGTTCCAAACACAATATCCGTCCTGTAGTCCTTCTGCATGCCTCTGGAAGGAAGATGGTGCATAGGGTTAGGGAGGAGTCAACATAGTAACAGCGTATAGCTGGAAACGGCCCTGCTCCTGTTCTTTGTGCCTTTCTTACTATTTCTACCCGCCCTCTATCCCTTCCCTGCCACCCCCAAGTTAAAAGAAATGTCAGTTTCTAGGGTTAGTGCTAGAACACAGGGTAACTGGTGTGTACTCAGACAATTAAGACAGTCCTCCTAGAAGTTGGTCTCTATGGATTCCTCCAGCAGTGCAATGGTAGCAAGTGACAAGATGGAAAAACTAAAACTCAGCACTGTGGGCTAACTGTGCTTGCCGACGAACCTGAGGCACCCCCACCCTCCCACCCCCCAGTTTGTGGATATGTTTCATTTAAGGGTGTTGCCAGCAATTTATGAGCAAATTCAAGCCTTCCCCTTGGAGGATGAAGATTAATATTTTGAAATACGTGCGGCACACTGCCTTCAGCGAGCCCTAAAAGAATGGAGTGGGGCCTGTTTGGTTTCATTTACTAATTGGCAGGTCTCGGGCTTGCAGGAGGTGAAGGTTTGCCCTTTGTCATAGAAAAGATGGTTTGCTATGGAACTGCCTATGCTGCTGTAAGGCAATTGCTGAGGGAGTCTCACCATTGCTCCATGCTTACTGATGTTTATTAATAACCCATTGTTTTCTGTCTGGTAAGCCAATGCCATTTGGGTGGTATAATCAGAATCCATCATTAGACTTCATATGTTTTAATTCTGTGGTATCATACGTAATTTTGAAATTTAATTATCACTGCAAAGTTACATTTTAATTATGTGGAAGATGATGGCATTTCTGTACTGTTATTTCTAGTTAGGAAAATTAATTGCTTTATAAAATATCAAAAGACAAAAATGCTTCAAATTTCTATCAAATGAGGCACAAGGGAGACAATTGAGCAAGGAGGGGACTGAAGTTCAAAGATTTATAGTTCACACTCAGACTGCTAAATTCCAGCTTTGAAATGAAGCACGTGGATATGATACATGTAAGAAAAACTACCCCAAAACACACCCTGAGTATCCATGGTAAAGAAGCTTTTACAGAAAAACATGCGTGCGTTCTCTAGAACTGTGCCTCCTGGATATTTTATGATCTTTTCCTTTGGTCAACAATTTCAATTATTCAGTTTCTGACCATAGGGCTCTTACATTCAGATGACAGGACTAGATTAATTCATCTTGCCATTTCATGATGTGTGCGAGCATATGTGTGGTTATGATTTGCATTTAACCTGGGCTATCTGACGTGTCCTCTGGCTAATGTTGTATATGCGTCTATTGTCAGTGACTTGGGACGTCTGACGGCGTGTGAGGTGGGTTTTCTTACGCGTTCAGGGCCTACCTGCTGACAGTCAGCCTATGCCCTTTCACCTCCATGCTTGCCTCCGGTTTTCCCGGCTCCTTTCCTCGTCTCTCATTGAAGATGTGGATGTCTGGCTCATGCATGAACTGTCCTAATGACACAAAGCATAGATGGTAATTTACTTGGACTCAAGTGACATATTGACCTTCCCTCCAGAATCCCTTTATACTTGATGCTGGTTTCCTAGACCATCAGTAAACGACTACCCACTTGATGGCAGCAGGCTAGGTAGGTATTAGAGAGTGTAGCTCAGATCATAGATACAGGGTGGTTTGAGATGTCACATGCTTACATCTGAAGTCTTCTAAAAACACCTGATGTTATGGAGTCTACTTGTCACAGACTCCTAAACCAAGTCACCTCTCTTCAGTCACAGGAAGGAAGAAAAAAAAAAAAAAAACCTTAGCGCAAATTTTAACCTGTTCTATCCCTTGTCTTAAGTTGCCACCTTTGTGTCATTGGGCAGATGGTGTTGGCCATAATGTTCCCCAATCATTCTGCCACGTTGGGCTCTCTACTCTTGTGACCTTACCTGCCACCTTATCAGCTTCTAACCATAGTCATCCAAGTCAAGCTGTCGAAATACATTACCTAAGAGTCCATGCACGCTGGGTGAGAACTTGTCTGTGGGGGGAGCATAGATCCCCAGGAAGTCCACATTAACTGGATGCTTCCTCCACACGCGATGCAGCAGGACAGAAAAGAACAGCTCTTTATTTAGGGTGAGAGTCACAGATTTTTCTTTCTTCACAGAGATAAGCATCCTATGAGAAAGCCAGCAGAGAACTAGTTTCTAGATGATTTCAGAGCAGACATTCTGTCTCTCTCTCTCTCTCTCCCTCTTTCTCTCTGTGTCTCTCTCTGTCTCTCTCTCTGTCTCTGTCTCTCTGTCTGTCTCTCTCTGTCTCTTTCTGTCTCTCTGTCTCTCTGTCTCTCTGTCTCTCTCTCTGTCTCTGTCTGTTTCTCTCTGTCTCTCTCTGTGTCTCTGTGTCTCTGTCTCTCTCTGTCTCTCTCTGTCTCTCTCTGTCTCTGTCTCTCTGTCTCTGTCTCTCTGTCTCTCTCTCTTTCTGTGTGTGTGTGTGTGTGTGTGTGTATGTGCCCATGTATGTATGCATACACACTACTGGAGGTCAGAAAAAGACAACTTGCAGGGCTTTCTTCTCTCCCTCCACTTTGTGGGTTGTGAGATTGAATTTAGGTCGTTAGTCTCAGAAGCAAGTGCCTTTGCACACTGAGCCATCTTGCCACCCCTAATAACAAACTCTCCATTCCTTCAGTGACAGCTTCCCCACATCAGTGCTGTGAAAGGTGGTATATCTAAAACAGCCGGTGGCCAGATCTCTTGGGAAGATCCTCTTGCATACAATACAGTCACGCCGTTTGGAACATACTTGATGTAGTCAGCTACAGATTCCAACAGATGGGTCTGCTTACATGGACTGAGCACTTACTGTATCCATTTCCCTGAGCCTGGTCAGCGAGACACAGTGAGCATTGAAAACAATTCCTGGACCCAGGGATAGCACAGTGCATGAGAAGAGCTTCCCTGAACCTTAGCGTCCTTGTATCTAAAATGACAGCTGTATGATCTCCGCTGAGGGTGAGGCTAGGCTGGCTTCTGCAGCCGCGTTCCAAGGGCAGATGGGAATCGAGGTGGAATACTACTTGCCTCTCATTCCCAAGATGAGCTGTGTCAGACCAGGACAGTCGAGATGTAGAGGAGCCAGAGCTCAGGGTGATGGACTCGGTGCTGATTTCTATCTTCATGTCTTCCTTTTGGAAATAAAATCCCAGTTTTCCAAAGTAGGTGCTTAGCTTTCCATTCTCTGCCTTTTTGGCACCAATAAGCTGACCATTGACTACAATCCCTGTAAAGGAAATCATGCTTTCTCTCTTGTGCCCCACAGGTGGGTACCACAGTTTGTACTTATAAAGTTTGACAAGTCGACAATTTCATAATACAAATATTTTTCTTTATGGGATATTTTAAAGTTAATATTTTTATAAAATAAAGCAAAACATCAGTCAGCTCATGCTCAGAATATGTACTTTTAGGTTATACTTGTTTGAAATGATTAATATATATTTATAATTCAATTTCTTACTGTTATAATACTTTTAAAACTATAGTGTATCTAATGAGGTGAGAACAAAAGGAATCCCAGGTAGTCCTAGGGACGCCTGGCCATTGTGCCCTTAGTGGACTCAAATGGAATCTGCTTTTAGGTTACCTGATTCCGGATCAGACACCAGACTTAGGATTTTCCCAGGTTCTGAGTCAATATTGAAACAAATATTCTTTTTGCTTTTGGGTAGGTAAATGATGAAGTGGGGGTCATTTTCCACTAGAAAATATACAAGGAAAATAAAAACATAAAATTATAAAAAGGAAGATGGTTTTTGTCATTGTTGCTTACTAAGACAGGATCTAACTTCATATCATAGGCTGTCCTTGAACTTGTGACCGTCCTGTCTCAGCCTCCAGAAAGCAAGATTGTAATGCACTACGTTACCTCCTGACCCTTCCTTTCATCTCTCAAGCTACACAGCTCATTTCAGGTGGTCAAGGAAGACTTGGTTCATTGGTCAATGTCAATGCTGGGCACTAGAGGGCACTGTAAAGGCATGCAACAAAGACTCCTTTGGAAAACATTTATGGCAAATTTTTCCTTCCATTTAAACACAGTACTTGTGGTGGTTTGAATAATATTGCTCCCCACTCCCACCCCAGGCTCATATATTTGAATGCTTAGTCACCAGGGAGTTGCAATACTTGAAAAGGATTAGGAGATGTGGCCTTGTTGGAGGAAGTGTGTCACTGGCAGTGTGGGCTTTGAGGTTTCCAAAGACAAAGCCAGGCCCAGTCTTGCTCTCTTCCTGCTGGCTGCAGATCCAGATGTAGACTCTCAGCTCAGTACCCTGTCTGCCTGCATGCTCCCATGCTCCCTGCTGTGATGATGTGTTTCTAGGCAAATGGAGTGGAACACCCCCTGACACTAATCAGTGTAGCTTTAACTTGATAGAGTTGGAAGTGGGTTGAAGATCTCCATGTCAACTTTATATATTCCTGAACTCTTAAGATTTATGGGCCAAGCACTAGTTAGACTTTGTTGAATGCCTAGATATGAGAAGCTTGCTTTATAACTACCCTATAGCCATTACCCCATAATACAGGTGGGATAGCTGAGAGTGGAGAAGTTAGCGTACAGCCCATGGCTACACTGGAAGAATTTGACCCCGGGACGGTCTGATTCAGGGGCAGCCTTTTTGTTGCATCAAACAGCAGACTAGACATGAGGTCTTACTAGGAATGTCATTTTAAAATAAGTTGTCTTGTCCCTTTTTTTGCTGCAAAAGCTTCACTCTAAAAAATGACAGCGTGTGTGGCTCCCATGCTAGGCATCACGGCATGTCCTGCTCTTGGGAGCCATTCACCACACAAGCCCTGCATGCTAATCTTCCACACAGGGTCCCTACTCCGGCATGCAGGTATAAGGAGCAGTACTATCAACAAAACAGAAACAGCAAATCATTCAGGGCCACAAAGAACACTGTTGCAGATAAGCCACAGCACGTGAGATGAGGATGCTTAACACGGTCACCTGAGTCCTCGCTGGTGCTTGTTGCAAAGCGAAGCTTGCTGTATGTAATAAATGAGAGGAGCCTCTCTTTCTCTTTCCTCTCCCTTCTCAGCTGCATGTGATATGACATGTAGGACATTGCACACACGAGGCATGTGCTCTCCCACATAGTGACATCCTCAGGCGTTCTCTCGTGAGATGGGGGTATTGCTGGGTGTCCATGTTGGCCTCAAGCTCACAGTTCATCTGCCTTCCCCTTGAGTGCTGGGATTACAGGTGCCACTTACCCAATCTAGAGTTCATTTCAAATATCATTTTATTTAGTTTTAACTTTAATTAATTAATTTTGGAGACAGGGTTTCCCTGGATAGCCCAAGTCAGTCTTGCACCTATGATCTAAGATGTGTCAGGTCTGAAGATTATCCACTTGTGTGTGTGTGTGTGTGTGTGTGCACATGTATGTGTTGATACATGTGTGTATGCACATGTGTATATATTCGTGCGTGTGTGCGTGTGTGTGTGTGTGTGTGTACATATGGGCTTGTATGTGTGTATGCACATGTGTATATATATATTCGTGCATGTGTGTGTATCTGTGTGTGTACATATGGGCTTGTGCTCTGGCAACTATACAGGTTCAGAGGATTACTTGTGGTACTCTGTTCTCTCCTACCATGTGGGTTCCAGGACTAAACTCAGGATATTAGGCTTGTTAGCAAGTGCCTTCACCCTCAGAGACACCTCACTGAGCCCTCTGAACATTTTTTTTTAAAATAGGAGAGTCTATTCAAGAGAACCTAAGGATCTTATATTAGCAACAGTAAGTAGCCTTCTGTTTTCATTTCAAACAATCCACATGCTGCTAACCAATGAGACCTTCCCTTAGGGCAAAAGCCTGGAATGTTCTTAGAATATCCAAAGTTCATTCTCTAAGAGAGAGAGGTT
>NW_022196913.1:7102536-7148813 GCF_008632895.1 Mastomys coucha
ACACACACGCACACACACGCACACACGCACACACATGCACACGCACACGCACACACGCACACACAGACACACAGACACACACGCACACATGCACACGTACACACACAGACACACACGTACACACACACAGACAAACACACACACACACACACACACACATACACACGCACAAAGTCAGGGCATGAGGTAAAGCAAGGAAACCTGGGCAAGCCCTCAGCTCATGGCTTTCTGTCAACTTTGACAAGCACTAACCACAGAGGTGACACAGCTGAGTTAGCTGTTTGCCTCCTAGCTTTGCTGTGGCGAGCACTCCTGGTGTGTCCCATCACAGTGATAATAGTTGCCTAGGTTACTTCCCAACGACCTGAAGACCTCACTCGTTGAAGCCACTGACTCTTCCCTTGAACACAAGCAGGTGTCTGATGGGTGACTTTATGATAGCAGAAGGCTGTCACTCCATCTTCCGATGATGGGAATACCTCTGTTTTCTGAATGTGCATTACATAACAGCCTCTGGAATCTAATTGTGTGTTTGTAAACCACGATCCCTCCAACTCTTCCCCACACAGTAATCACCATTTCTCTGCCCTATACATATCCTCAAGCCCTAGGGTATGTGGCTTTGAGGCCTGTATCATGTCCCATGTCACCCCATGTTCAGCCACAGTGTGAGTAAACATTATCGGTTGCAAAGCTTGTAATTGACAGAGTTCGTGTAGCTACCATTTCTGTAAACTCTGGGGCAACAGGAGGAGCTGCATTTACTGTTAAGCCCTCCGGGTGGCACCTCTGTCTCACATGTTGACAGGGAATGTGTCCATTGTGCATTGAGAGTGCAGAATGGTGCCTCAGTGTCCAAACTCTCCAACAAATATGTGTTAGTGACTTTTAGATGATCACATCTACAATCCGTGCCTCCCACATGCGTGTGACAACGAATGTATTTGGGCCAAAAAACGAATAGTTTCCTATTCAATGATAACATCCATATGCTGAGCAACTAGTTAGTGCTTAACCAGTCGAGGCTATTCATCAAATGTGAAGCTGTGCTCCACCAATGCATTCCCATGAGAAGAGAATCTCTTCTATTACTGAGAGCTCACTTCATACAGTTGGAAATAGTGTGAGGTATGGGTTTGTCCCCATGCAAATTCATATTCTGAGCCTTACACCTCAACATATGATGGTATCTGGACATGGAGCCCTTCAGAGGTCATTAGGTTTCCATGATGTCAGAGAATGAGGCCCTGATGCTAGGACTAGCACCCAACAAGAAGGGACACCAGGCACGATCCAGTTATTTTGTTATGACTCTGCACTAAGCTAACTCATGGAGCTTTTGGCTCTTCATAGAAGGCAACAATGCCTGTAAAAGTCAGTAAGCTTCTCAAAACATGGAGATTCCATTCATTGATGGAAATCACCACTGAACTGAATTCTGATGGGTTAAGAAGGGAGAAATGCTTTTACCTTGATTCAAATAAGGAGGTGGAGTAGACTCAAGTGGCTTCACTCCGACTGCAAGCATGGCTGTCTCTGGAGTTGGGGATGGGTTGGCCCAAGATGGGATGGGACCTGAGGCAACCTTGGTGCCATAATAAAGTGCACCTGTGTAGAAGAAATCCCAATTTCTATGGACTCTTTCATAGAAATTTAAATTTCTTTAATTTAAAGAATCTGATTTTTGCATCCTCTTTCCCACCCAAAGGTTCTCAGCTAAGATTTTCTCTTCCCATCTTTAAAAAAAAATGCAGTGCTAAGCACCAAACCCAGGGTTTCGAGCATGCAAGGTAAGCACTCTGCTACAACCTTCAACCCACAGCCTCCCCCTTTTTAGTCAGAATCCCCCCTCTTCTTGTTCCTTTTAGCATCCAATTCTTCCAGTATCTAAGACTATAAATGGATCTGTGGAGAAAGAACTCCTCTGCTGCCCATAGTGACACATGCCTACAATTCTAGCACTCAGAAAGTGGAGGCAGGAGGACCAGGAGTACAAGTTCATCCTTGGCTAAACAGAGAGCTGGTACCATCATGCCCACTGGCAAAACTAAACTTAAGCTTGGAGACTTGCTGGAAGCAAAAGGTGGATAGAAGATGGGAGCAGAGGCTTTAGCACACCAACACAAGATAAGAAGGCCACTTCATCTTGTTGCCCCGTAAGGACATAAAGCACTGACCTGAGCAACAGGAGTGGTCCTGTGGTGGGGAGTCAGCCAGCATGCGCTCGTCTCCAGCATCATTCTCTATCACCATGGAAGTAAGCGGCGTTACAATATGATGGTCTAGAGACATCTGCAGGATTGTTTTTGTGATTTTCCTTTTGATGGCAGCTGTAGGAGCCAGACTTCTGCATTCCAAAGACAGATATTGAAGAACATCACCATATACCAGGGCGAGCTTGTGCCCCAAACCTCTCTACTCCCCATTCTGATAGTCACCCTGGGCACAGAATGAGGGTGCCTAAGGCAAGAGAGAAACAGAACCAACTGGCTTCATGAGCCTTAGTATGTCATGGAGCCGTGTGGTCTCTAGGGAATTTTTTTTTTATTATGTTTACTTGTTTTGTGTGTGTGTGTGTGTGTGTGTGTGTGTGTGTGTGTGTGTGTGTGTGTGTATGTATGCACACATGTGCCATAGTGCCTGTGTGGAAGACAGAGAACAACATATGGGAGTTGCTTCTCTACTGCCATCATGTAGGAGCCCAAGAACAGACTCAGGTTAATAAGCATTGCCACAAGCACCTTCGTCTGCTGAGCCACCTGACTGCCCCTCAAGGGATTAGTTTTAAAAACATTTTTTTTCAGAGTAGTTTTAGGTTCATGGTGAAATTGAGTAAAAGGTACTAAGAGGATCTCCATGTACCCCACTGACCTGTAGCCTCCTGGATTACAGACGTCTTGTACCAGAGAGGTACATGTGTGACCACAGATGAAGCATATACAGATGTGTTGGCATATAGGTAAGTGGTTTACACTGCCATTTACTTGTACATCCCATGAATAAATAGATACAACAAACAAGTTCCTCTGCCCTAAAATGTTCTGTTCTATCCATTTCCTGAAATCCTAGAAACCACTGGTCTTTCTTACAGAGTTTTAAAAATCAATATTTAATGTCCAGAACAACTTCTCTATGTTTTTGGGTATAGCCAAAATACTTCTGTCCATGGGGCAGGGTTATTCCTTTCTTACTTCAAAACCACAGCTTATAGCCATGTGTAGTTTTTTAATATAACCTTATTGACATCAGGGGTCTTCTCTGTGAGTTCTGTTATGTGATGGTTCTTATAACCTAGTTCAATGGCCTTGGTCCATCTTCCTGAGAATCTTATCCAAGAGGTGAGGTGGGAGCCTTGAAATGGTAAGTTTTAGCAAATATTCCCATGAAACTTCAGTGCATGTGTACAAGTGCTTTTCTAATGACAGGATGTTATGTTAGAGATTTGAAATACAGCTCAGCCGAGAAGACAGCGATGGCATAAGTATGAAAAAGCTGTTCCTTCAGGGTACATTGTAATCACACAGTCATAAATGTTTTCTTGGACCTATTCTTCAAGAGGAGATGCAAATGGACTATTGACATGCACAGCAACATGGCTGAATCTAACAGTCATCAGGCTGAGTGAAAGTCAGAAATGGGTTGTATGGTTATGTATGTTCAGCAACAGACAAACCCAATCAGTGTTGATACATGGCAAAAATAGTGGCTTCCTCTGGATGTACGAAAGGAGAGCAAGGCGACCTTCAGTAGTTCTACATTTATAGCAGGATGGTTATAGATACTGATGGTACAGATATAGAGATAGAAATAAATAAGGATAGACATAGGTATAGATATACATATATAGACAGATATAGATATCTTCAATGTATATATGTATATATACATGTATATCCACTAAACTACATACTTAAAATCAATGCACTCTACACATCTCACATATGTTGCATTTAAATTTTAAACATTTAAACTTTTTAAAATGTATATAGGTATGTTTCTGTGTACCATGCATGTACAGTGCTCAGAGATACCAGAAGACAGCACTATGTTCCTTGGAACTGGAGTTAGAGCTGGCATGTGTGTGCTGGGAGTCGCACCCAGTCCTCTGGAAGAGCAGCCAGTGCTCTTAGCTGCTGATCCATGTCTTCAGGCTCCTTGTTCCATTTTAATTGAAAGACAAGAAGGGGAAGAAGCAGGAGAAGGAGAAGGAAGAGAAAGAGGAGGAGGAGGAAGAAAGGAGAAGAAATAACCCAGTTTTTGTTAAAGTGTTGTAAGCAAGTGAGTAATAATCCAGTCCCTCCGTTAATTTGATACCTTTCTTGGTTCCAAATACTTCTTGCTCATGATTTCAAATGTCCCATTTGCTGTTTGGTTGGAAGTATGGGAATTATACCCAGAGCCTTGTGTGTTTTAGGCAAAGGCTTTGATGCTAAGCTATATTCCCAACCCTGACTTTCAAATATTCTAGATAGACATTTTATGTTTATAATTATACACTCTTCTTGCCTTACCTCTCTGCTAGCAGTTGGTTGACTGTGAGATAGGCCCATAGCTTCTTGGTAAAGTCGGGGTCTGCATGCTTGTCTTTTGATAGAAACTCCTCCAGGTCATCCATTTGACTCAAGGTTTCCAAAACCAATTCTGTGTTCGCCTAGACAATGGAAGCATCAATTGATGGGCACACATGCATCAGAATTACAGTTAACTCATCTGCAGTAAATGCACTTGGGGGTTATTCTAGGAAGAGAGCCTTGACTAGATAGGTAGGCTTAGAGCACAAAGTCCAGACACTGGGGTTGGGTTTGAGTAAAAAAAAAAAAAAAATGAGGTTTTATAGCATGGTTGAAAAGATGGCAGAGATGCGCCATGCCTTCTCTTTGAACTCTTGCTTTTCTTCTACACAAATGCTTGGGGATGCAGAATGTTAGCTTGTTAACGCAGAGATCGAATGCATCAGGGCACCAATTAGTAATTTTAGAATAAGCAGGGAAGCAAACGTACCGAAGTCGCAGTGATGATGCTCTGAACTTCTGCCAGTTTGCTGGGATCAAATTTCCCTGCCACCACGATCTCAGAACCTCCAAAGTAGTTGTGGAAACTGTTTTGGGTGACATCTGTTACTGATGCCTGAGGGTAGTTGAACTGGACATTTCTGAGCAGTGGAGTAGAGACCTGATTGTAAAATTTCTAGAAGTCATAGGAAAGAAAAAAAATACACAAATAGTTATTTTCATACCACATTGTAGATCTAAAGTGTGCCTCCCCCAACCTCAGACTTCTCAATATGTCTTAATATCTCTTAATTTATTGGCATGGATCTCTGGGATTATGGGCACCCATGACCATGAACTCTGGGTGGGAAAACAAAAACATAGGAAATTATCTACAATTTAAAAGCCAAAAAATTTCTCCCCTTTTTTGTTATGATCAGAAATGAAAGCTTGTGGCATTTATAATAAAAGCTATCTGGGTTGAAATAACCTGAATCAGAACCATATCTTCTAGGTAGACCAAGCTTCCAATGCTGTTCTTGTCATTGGCCTAGTTTGGTTGTCCATTTAATAAAAACGGGTATCATAAAAAGCTTGTGAAGCTAATTATTTGCTAGTTTCAAGTCGTCACTCTTCCTTCCTTCCTTCCTTCCTTCTTTCCTTCCTTCCTTCCTTCATTTCTTCCTCCCTCCCTTCCTTCCTTCTTTCCTTCTTCCCTACCTCCTTTCCTCCCTCCCTCCCTCCCTTCCTTCCTTCCTTCCTTCATTTCTTCCCCTTCCCTCCTTCTCTCTCTCCCTCCCTTTCTCCCTCCCTCCTTCCTTCCTTCCTTGAACCCACAGAGATCCACTAGTTTCTACTTCCTGTATGTTGGAATTAAAGGCATTTGTCAACATGCCACCCAATTGGTCTCTCTGTCTTGTTTAAGGAAGCTTAAAGGGCCCAGTTGGACTTGGTTTACATTATAAAAATAATATCTAAAATGCCAACACAATTCAGAGAGAAAATAGGTGGCCATGAAAGTGGGATGAGCAACTGCTCGTGGGACGAGGAGGCTGACAGAAGCTCAAGGTGGATAAAGGCCTCTTGGTTCACAGAACAGGCACAGGTTTGGTCTTGGTCTTTCTGTTTCACGTTAGCCAGTGCTGAAAGCAGTGATGGGAATGTGTGCGAAAGCAACTGAAGAGTTGCTGGAGTTTTAAGAGCAAATATGGCTCCAGCAAACCTGAGCTAAGTTCAGTGTCTTCTGAGGGGATCAGTATGAACAATCGGATGATCTGCAGGAAAGTAGAAAAGGAATGTTACCTTGAGCTGGGAAGATGTGTCCCGGTTCCCATAGATCCGCTGAGCAATACCACGATTTTCATTGGACAGCCTCTTCAAAAAATCATAGTCGACATCAAATCCGATTCCCAAACTAAACAGGGAGATGTTATCTTGGATGGTTTGCTTCACATTTTTCTGAATTTTGGACAGTTTTAGTTCCCCTAGAATTGGTGGTGGCAGAAAAGCAAGAGGAACCAGTAAGAAGAGGTAAATCTTTAAAACCAATCAAAACTAAAACTGCATTTACCCTCTGATCCAGCAAGTCAAACTTAGAACTTTTAAAATGGATGGGCTCTTTCATGAAGGTTTGATGTGGTGGTAACAGTGCCTAGTAACATTCCTTAGTTATAGTGACAGAAACAATTCAAAACAGGTCACCCACAAAAGAAGTTGGTTAAGTTATGGAGCTTGGAAATCCTATGCAACCACTCTAGGCATTCATATCCAATAACCTCAAAAGCATCGCAGTGTTTTATTAGCATATATTATTTTATGGAACAATGAATTTTGTTGTGGCATTTTCTATACGCACATAATTTATTTTGGGCAAATTATCCCTGTTATCATTTTTTTTTGTCACTGCCCATTCCTGCTGATCACTTTTCTCCTTCCAGCTAGCCACTCCTCTACTTTCATGTTCAAAGACATTGCATTTTGTTTCTGTCAGAGAGAGAGGTAGGCTTATGTGTGTGCAAAGTGCACAAGCCTCAGACATACATGTCAAAGCCAGAGGGTGACACTGGACTCTTCCTGTTCCGTTGTCCACCTTATTGCCTTGACACTGCGTCAACCACTGAACTGGAAACTTGCTGTGTCAGTGAGGCAGGCTGGCCACAGGCTCTTGAGACTCTCCTATTTCTGTCCCCACAAAACTAACGTTGCAGGTATGAAAAGCCATGTCCAACCTTTTTTTGGTTTTGTTTTTCTGATTCTTTTTCTATGGCAGGTTTTCTCTGTGTTTCCTGGAACTCATTCCAAAGAGTAGGGTGGCCTCAAATTCAGAGATTCTCTTGCCTTTGTGCTGAGAGTAAAGCTGTACAGCGCCCTCACCACTATGTCCAGTTTTTATGTGCATGGGTTCTGAAGATTCAAACCCAGATCTTATGCTTGTATAGTAAGTACTTTTACCGCCCCCCCCGAACAATTTCCTTAGCCCCATCAAAGTATTTAAATTTAAAAACATTTATTTAATTTATGAGTATGAAATATGCCTGTATGCATGTATGTGCACAATATATGTGCCTAGTGACCTTGGAGGTCAGAAGAGGACATTAGATGCCCTGAAACTGGAGTGATGGTGGTGAGATTCCTTATAGGTGCTGGGAATCAAACCCAGGTCCACTGCAAAAAGCAAGTGCTTTTAACCACTGAGCCATCTCTCCAGTTCTTTAGAGGTATTTTTCATAGATTTATTTATTTGTTTTATGTATGTGAGTACACTGTAGCTGTCTTCAGACACACTAGAAGAAGGCATGGGATCCCTGTGAGCCACCATGTGGTTGCTGGAATTGAACTCAGAACCTCTGGAAGAGCAGTCAGTGATCTTAACTGCTGAGCCATCTCTCCAGCCCTGAGGTATTTTTTTAAAAGAGTAAAATCAAAGTAAATGGATGCATGTAGGGTATCCTTATATTTAATGCATGCATCCTTACCTATATATGTATATATACATGCACACACAAATATGTACATAAAGTAAGATGGGGATGTACTAATGCCTAAGGAAGCTAGTAGCCAGAGATGTACTCCAGTGCAGAAAATGAGTGATTAGGAAATGAGAGTAAGTAACAGGCATAACATATGTATATATGTGTGTGTATGTGTGTGTGATTTTCTTTTGTCCTTTATGATATTATTCAAAAATGGCATTTTAAAAGCTACAAGATATAAATGGAAGAAAGAGAGACTCGACCACAAACACATAACAACGGTTCCAGTTGGTGTCAGTGCTAATGGAAGGGGATGGTCCTCCTCCTTCTGAACCCCCAGTTGCCATTGTGATAATTGCCTGCCACACTTTTCTCTTATTCGTCTGTACAGCACCATCCTTGTGCATACAGCAAGGCATCCATGGCCATACCACCTGGCATCCATTATTCCCAATTCTCGCCAATATGAAGGTGCACATAAAAATAACAGCAGGTAATAGAAACAGGGAGATGCTGAAACCATTTTGTAGATAAAGAAAAAATGATTTATTGAAAGGTTGTCCAAGCCAGCAGTCATTTCTCCCATAGCAGCTGGAAAGAAAACGAAGAACAATAGAGAGCACATTCCTGTGGGAACTGAGATAAGTACCAACCGTTCAACACTCCCATCTCCCATCTCCCCAGACCTAATGCTGAGGAAATAAAGGCAGTTACCATCCCACGCCAGCAGCTCTCACAATGTAGATGAGCATGCAGCCTTACTTTTCTGAGCCTGTTTGTGTGTGTGTGTGTGTGTGTGTGTGTGTGTGTATTGGAGAAACAGAGGCTTTCAAGAGCAATGCCTGGTTAACAATGCTGCTGAAATGGTATCCTAGTCTGGCTTTGCACATTTCTATATATTTGTTTCCTTTGAGTTTCATTTTGATTTCTATGCCCATGCTTTCCACCTTTCATTAGCTCTCCTCATGCAAATGCAAATCTTCTCACACGATTTTTTTTAAAAGATTGCTCCTGGGTGCTTCTGGGTCAGGAGATTTCCTTGCCGAAGCCAGGGTTTCAAATGTTTTAGAAATGTACATAGATGCCATTACAGTTCCCATATTAAGCAAATAACATTCTTCGAAGCAGCAGTGAAAACATTGGTCAGTAGAAATACTTGCCTACTGTTGGATCTCCATCAGAAACCAAAATGATCAGAGAGACTGAGTCGGGGTTCAGCAATCCCATGTTACTGGCTTCATTCAAAATGAAAATTGCCCGAAGCAATGCCTCGTTGATATTCGTGCCTGTTAAAATGATATAACGTGCGCATGCATGTACACACACACACACACACACACATACACCACAACCTGGATTCAGGTTCATCTGTTTAACTTCTTATACATAATTTGTTCAATATTAAATTCACTTGATTGCTTTCAAAGTGACAATTTTTTTTTAATCATCAAGATCTCACAGTGCAGTAAATAATTTACTTTAAATTATCCTTTGATAAAATAAGCCCTTTAGTGCACTGGTCTGTCATCTTGTAAGGCAACAAATGTAAGGAATCAAAATGACCTTACTGAAATTCTTTGGAAGATATTTATATTTTACACACACACACACACACACACACACACACACACACACACACACACACTCACATTCACATTCACACTCACACATACATACATCATATAGTTAATAAGGAAGCCTAGAATGACTTAATGAACAATTTTTTGTAAAATATTTAAAGACATGTATGAGATGTATTGTGTGTTATTATTTCTCCACAAACACATTGTGTGTTATTATTTCTCCACCAACACTATTCATTTTTTTAAAAAAATCAATACATGTATTTAAAGAAGACTACAGCAGATTGGGCAAATGCCAGTTAGTTAGAGAATAATAATTCTTGGCTGTTGTAGTTGTTGGAAACAGGCTTTACTATGTATTTCAGGCTGGTCTTGAACTAGCTGTAGCTCAGGGGGACTCTGAACTTTCATTTCTTCTACCACACTGTTCTAAGCGCTAAGATTATAAGACTTGTCACTACACTCAGCAGGGGCTATGAATCTTGTGAGAACCTACACGGAACCTTTTAGAAGTTTCCCTGTAGGCTGTAGGGCAGACCCACTCACCTCCACCAGGCTGGATTTTCTCAATGTATCTCTTGGCATCTGCAATTTGTGTTTTAGTAGCTGAAACTAAATCATTTCTCCAGGTTCGGACATTATGGTTGAAATCAACCACAGAGAATTGGTCGTCTGTTCTTAGGTCATCCAATATGGTCTTCATCGCCTCCACAGTCTATTTCAAAAGAGAACTGAGTGAGGTCCGATTACATACAATTCAAGCCAAAGGAGAAATCAACAGGCCCACCACTGGCCCTGTTCATCCTCCAAGTACTGACTCAAGCTCAACTTACCAAAGAAACACTGCAACTAACACAGACCTGTCCCTTATGTTCTGAGCATATACTATTGGACATTAGATATTCAGGTTTTTTTCTGTATTCGTAAATATACCAGGTTGACTAGTTCTACTTTAAAAATAAGCAGCACAAATTTAGGAATTCCCTTGGAGCTTCCAGACACACAGTAGGTATTTCGCCGATATTTGTTGAGTGAAGAAAGGAAGAAAGAAAGGAAAGGTAAATAAAAATATGTTTCAAAGATCTGACACCCTCTTCTGGTGTGTCCGAATCAGCTACAGTGTACTTACACATAATAATAAATAAATCTTAAAAAAAAATAAAAAATATGTTTCAGAATAATGATGTTAATGGGGGCCAACTTTTTTTTTAAAAATAGAGGGTAAAAAATGAAGTTTTGTGTGTTTGTGTATGTGTGTGTTTGTACATGCACATGTGTGTGTGTACATGTAAAGGCCAGAAGAGAACCTAGGATGTCATTGCTCAGGTGACGTCTTCCAAAGTTTTTAAGGCAGGGTTTTTCAGTGGCCTAATTGTGCTAGGCTGGCTGGACTGTTAGACTCAAGGGCCTGTCTGAGTCTGCCTCTCCAGAGCTGGGATCACAAAACCACACTTGATTTTTTTCACATGGGTTTTGGGGATTAAACTCAGGTCATCATTGGTACACAGTACACATACTAGCTGTTATCCTGCCTCCTCAGCCTGGATGTAGTTAGTAGCTGTCACAACTAGCATGGAGGTTGCACTACTGAAGTCAGGTGAGCCAGGTCACAGATAATGCTTGACTTTATAAAATGCACAGGAAAGCCTCCTGTAGTAAAAAAAAAAAAAAAAAAAAAACTGCAGCAGATTATCAACAACAGGATCTGTAGCACAGTCCAGCTCAGATGGGCGGGGATCATCCAGGACACTGACATCTTTTGTGTTGTTACAGAATAGTAATCAAAGAGGTGGTCAAAAATGGCTCCCGATGAAGGAATAGTTAAATGATTGTTCAAACTATTTGGCTTAATGGGCAAATTAAGAAATTATTGCTGGCCAGTAGAGGTGCATGCCTTTAATCCCAGCACTAAGGAAGACAGAGGCAGACAGATATTTGAGTATGAAGCCTGGTCTATAGAGAGAGTTCAAAAGAAGCTCTCTCTTGAAAAACCAAGAAGAAGAAGAAGAAGAAGAAGAAGAAGAAGAAGAAGAAGAAGAAGAAGAAGAGGAGGAGGAGGAGGAGGAGGAGGAGAAGGAAGAGGAGGAGGAGAGAGAGGAGGAGGAGGAGAAATCACCTCACTTATTGCTTAGATTTGCCTCTATTCTCTTTATCAAGGATAAGCCTATGTTGATCTCTGAAGTAGAAGACTTCAGATGCGATATGCACCCCAAGGAAGGACAACGTAGATAAAAATGATAGACTAAAGATAGGCAGGGAGGTGGTTCCATGGGTAAAGAGCTGGCTATGAAAGTTTGAAGGCCTGTGTTTGGATCATCGCCAACCATGTAAAAGACAAGTGTGCTGGTATGCACATAGAACCCCAGCACTGAGGGGTCAGAGGTAGGCAGATGTCCAAGGATTTACTGGCCAGCCAGCCTTAATCTAAAGGGCACACTCTGGGTTTGGAGAAGAGACTCTGTCTCCAAAGATAACGTGGAGAGTAATAGAAGTAGATGCTAGAAGTCCATCCCTGGCCTTCATGTGCACTACATAGACACTCACATGTACATAGCATGTACATACACACACACACACACACACTCATGAAATGTTTATGAGGATTTTTAAAGTTACTTGTGACTAATGGCAATATACTAAAGCTAAACACTGTGCTAAGACATGATCAGAAAGAGAACACATTATATAAACATAGGATTGTTCAAAGGGCTAGTTTTGAGACACAGAATTAGAAAAAAAATCAAGAGAGGAAAGAGAGAAGAAGAAACTTGGAGGTCAGAAGGATTTTTACAAGAAAGCACTGATTTTTGTATAAGCCAAGCGGACATACAATACCCTCCCAACTTTAGGAAGGGCTGACGCCCTTAGTCAGTAAGGATCAACAAGTACAGTTCCTGAGTTCTAGTCCGAAGTGCGGGGTCAGAGGGAGCACTGACTTGTTATTTATAATAACTTATAATGCTGCATTATTAAAAGAAAGCAAAGGGGGTAGGACTATCAGCTACCCCACGAACACAGAGTCCTTACCTGCTTCATCTTAATTCCCCACATGGAGCCACTGACATCAATAACAAAAAGGATGTTTTTGGGAATTGGGTCCAGGTTCTCAGGAGCAAAGAAGTGAACAAAATATCCATTAAATACCTAAACAAAACAAAACAAAACAAAAAACAAAAAGACAAAACACTTGTGTATGAGTCAGATGATGAGCGATGTTTGGAAGGTAAGGAATGGCAGGCAGCTGGAGAGCACAGAGGAGAGGAAGGCTACAGGAGAAGCAGAATGTCCATGAAGATGAAAAAGAGCAGGGTGGAAGCTTGCTGTATACCCATCCTCTTCTCCTGATGTTTCTCTTGCTCCTCTTTTCTGGGAGTCCAAGCTGTAATGCTTTCCCATCCCAATATGCTCCACTCTGCCCTGTCCCACTGCATCCAGTCATCACCTCCAGGCCCATTGCAGTGAAACACTCTGCTAAGCAACGGTGAGTCAGGTGGTCTTTGCCTACACAGGACTCAACCAGCGAGGATACAGACAGCTAACAAGTGTTTTCAGCACGGCATGCAAACCGATCTGATTATGAAGGAAGTCTCCAAAGAAAGAGCATTCTCATCAGACCCTGGGAGAATACATGTAGGATGGTCTACCACTGAGGGAGTTAGGCTCGGTAGGGGCGGGGGAAACAAACACTTGCTTGATCATCAGTTTTTATTGTCAACTTGATGGAACAGTCTACATTGGGTTGGCCTGTCTGTGCATGTGGGATGTCTTAACTGTTGTGGGAAGACCCCAGCTCACTGTGGGCATCACCATTCCCTTGTCAGGGGGATTCTGAATTGCACAAGAGAGTAGTTTAGGTTAGCTCAGCTCAAACAAGTAAGCAAGTGAGCGTGTGTACATCCATTTGTCTCTGCTTTTGACTCTAGATGTGTTATGAATAGCTGTTGTCATTGCGACTTCCCTGTTATGATGAACTACAACCTGAAATTATAAGGTGAATAAGATCCCTTTTCTCCCCTAAGTTTTACACCAGGGTATTTTATCACAGTAATAAATAAAACTAGGACAGGATACCACCATACCCAAATTCTTTAGGTATGTTCTAGGGGTAGAATTCAGGCCTTCATGCATGCATAACAAGTATTTTAACCAACTAGCCAATCTCTATAGCTCCTTTTATTTTTTTTATAGTATTATGGATAATTTTTGGATGCCAACCAGAGAAATATGATTGTAGTCTTTTCCCTGTATCCTGAACCCTCCCCTTGGCAGACAGGAGCCACTCACAAGCCAAGGAATTTGTTCAACAGCAATGAGGGGTTTTTGGCTTCAGCTTGGTAGTTCTGGAGCCTGCCAGCTCTCACCTCAAGTTCCCCGGCCTTCTCTTCTCTGTTGACATCATACACCACCACCAGCTCCCCATCCACTGCAGTCTCTGTGCAGTTGGGGCATTTTCTTTGCTGTGTTACTGTGGGCTTGAAGGACACATGTGCCTGCAAAGGACAGAGAGAGGAGAGATATCAGAAGCTGATCTTTGCTCTCAGATCCTGATTGGGGGGTGTGTGTTGACAGTTGCCTCTGCTCATCATACAGGAGAACAGCATGATGACAACATCCACTGGCCTAATGCTTATGGAAATGAGAGTTAGAGCAATTGGCTGGAGCATCCAACAGACTGTGATACTGTTTTCCAGGTACCAGGCCTTTAAAAAAAGAGCTCCAAAGAGTTTCTCACCAGATACCATGGAAGGAGTGGCTCCCACTCTGGAAAGAGTCTGTGTACATTCTGAAAGGACTATGGCCTTTTCAAGGTTGTTTCTTATTGGCCACTACGGCAAAGACAATTAGAGCGAATATGTCTTGTGATTTTTATGTGAAAAGTGTCTTGTGAGGAAAAGGAGGCTCCAAAATGGATACAATGAAATTACATAATTGGGAGTGATGCTTTGTATATTTAATAAAAAATAAACTCTAGCCTTTGACCTCAGCCCATCAGACCACCCCCTGCACACACCCCCAATTTTCAGAGCACAGGAGAAAGAGCCAGGACCCAGTGACCACTCAGATAGCTGGCAATGAACAATGCATCTAGTACCTTCTGTTGTCCTTTGGATATGACTGGGACACCTTGGAAATGACCTTCAAATGTGTCAGGAACATGAAGAAATCTCATTCCTTGAGGTTCAATAATCCACACATTCACCTAAAGAGGTGAAAACAATGGCATCAAAAGTCTTTAGGATCTTTAAAGTAGGAAAGGAAACTTACTCTTAAGCTCTCTGATGCTGTTTATCTCCCAGTTTCTTGAGCATGGTGCCATGGTCATTCTGGTCATTTAAGTTCCCTGGATTCCAACTTTGTGTCACCTCATTCATCCCAGAATTTACTTCTCCTGATTATGGTATGGACACATGACTCAGTTTCCTTTTCTGTTGCTGTGATAAAATACTCTGAGAAGAGCAACTGAAGGGAGAACAGGTTTGTTTTCAGTCACAGTTCACTGCATAGTCCATCATGGTGGGCAAGAAGCAGCAGCAGGAGCTTGATGATATAGATCAGATGACACCCAATCAGGAAACAGGAAGAGATGAACACAAGCCACTTCACTCTAATCCAGCTCCATTTAACATAGCTCAGGAGCCCCGGCTCAGGGGCAGTCCCATCCTCAGCTAAGATATGTCTTTCCGCATCAGTTAATATAATCAAGATAATTCTTCTGTATGTCTAGATTCAATCAAGGTGATAATTAACACTACCCATCAGGACACAATATTAGAATGGTCACATACTGGAAACCTTGCTTACTAGGGTGGCATTAATTGAAGTGGGTTGGGCCTCAGGCTGGAGATGACTAAGTGGGTTAAGTACTTCCCACGCAAGCATGAGGATTCAAGTTCTAATCCCCATTGCTCATGTCAAATCTGGATGCGGTAGCATGCACCTATAACTTCAGCATTGGGAGATGGAGACAGGAGGATCCTGGAGACCCACTGCCCAGGTAATGAGCTCTAGGTTCAGGAAGATACCCTGTCTCCAAAGAAAATGTGGAAAGCGACAGAAAATACTCAAAGTTTACCTCTGACCTTTACCTGCATACACATAGGTGAGTTTACCAATGAGCATACTCATACACCCCCTACACACATAAACAAGAGATAGGGCCTTACACAAGATAATGGGGTAACACCTTGGAAGGGATGGCTGCTGCTATTGTTGGGTGAGTTTTCAAGAGAGGAAATTAGTATAAAAGAAGATCAACTATATAGGTCAGCCATATCAGCATATAGCTCTTCTGCGTAGAGCTGGCTCCCATCTTACAGGTCATCTAAGGGCCCCTTGCCAGGGTGTTAAAACACTATGAACATTTTTAAAAGATTTATATATTTTGTTTTATATGTATGAGAATGTGTGTGTGTGTGTGTGTGTGTGTGTGTTAAAATTCCCAAGGCTAGATATTTTATAGGCAAAGTAGTTTATCTGGCTTATGATTCTGGTAGCTGCGAGACTCAAATGCCAGATAGTATACCTTTTAGTGACAAGAAAGTGGAGACTCACAACACCTTTACCCTGAAGGTTAAAGTTTCATGGGTTGAGTGGTAGCTCCCTGCAGGGTTCATTACTCAAACCCTGGAATCTGAATTTGAACTTATTTGGGAACAAGTCTCGAGGGATATGACTAAGCTAAGCATCTTGAGGGTGAAGTCATGCTCTGCTGCTTGGCTCTTAAATCCAGGGAGAAGAAGGATACTCAGAGGAGGAGCAATATACAGTGGAATGCCACAAGACCAAGGGCTGCCAGCACCTGGCAGATACCAGAAGCAAGGGACAACATGTGTTTCTCACTCTCATAATAGAAGTTAAAATTTCCAAGGATCCATCTATCCTCTTAGTCTATGGACAATCCATAGGCACTCTGCTTACATCTTGATTGCAGAATTCGGTTTGACCATGAGAGAACAGATTTCTGTTGTTTTGGGTTACACGGTTTGTGGTAATACACTACAGCGAACAGTGGCCTGCTTTAGCACATAAGGAGCTAAGCTTGCATTGAAATCTGTAGAAAAATGGCAAGGTTGACTCTAACTCTGAATCTTTTTAGTACACGACAATTCAGAGTCAATCTGCCAATGGTGGCATTTTAACATACCTAAGAGCAAAACAATATACTATTTTTCATACTATTCTATTACACACACACACACACACACACACACACACACATTCTCATACACATAAAACAAAATATATAAATCTTCAAAACATTTTCACAGTACTTTAGCATCCTGGCAAGGGACCCTTAATACTGCCAATGGTGGTGGCGACAAAAAATAAGCCAGAGATATGCACTGTTGCCGACCCTGTGAATCCAGGCTCACCTCCAAGTGCTTGGCCAGCTTCCCTGGCTGCAGATGAATCTTGTGCTCATAGGATCCCAGCTTCCTCCACTTCACCTCCTGGTAATGAAGTTCAAACTGCACCTTTGCTCCAGGCGGGATGTTCACTTCAGTGTTGAAGTTCTCCATATCGAGAGTTCTGCTCCTAGATGCCAGAGACCCCAACACAAGCAAACATACACATGAAGAAGTTGCGAGACACAACATTTAGACAGAGAGTTTTTATCCTTATCCTGGGCTGTCAAACCAACTCGGTCATTCATGAACTTTGTTCATCAAGGAAAAGTGGAAGTTGGAGATAAATTTATTCAAATCAAGAACTTTAACCTTTCCCATCTAGTCTGTTTATTCATTGATTGATTAAGCTTCTCACTGATTTAAGTGTCAGTTGTCAAAGGACCACTGATTCAGTATTGGCCTGTGAGGAAGTCAACAAGAAGCACTTCTGATACAGCAGTTAATGCAAGCTGACGTCATTACCTGCAACTTTCAGATGAGGACCTGCTCAAGATGTCTCACAGCTAGTCAGTTGGAGAACCAGGATCCAAGAGAAGCTTAGGTGTCTCCAAAGGTGGTACCTAGTCCCTACACGGCATTCTGAGACTTAAGTTTGGTTCATTATATATTGGGAGATCTACAGAGTATCGAACATCCATGTTTTCAGACCTGAATTTGTATTTGCAATGTAAGGCCTTCTTGAGTCACTATCAAATCCAGTATAATGGTTGCTTTTGAGGTGCTTCCTGAGGGTTTTAAAGAGGAAGCAGCAAGATTTCCCAGTGGGGTTGAATCCAGCATCAAGACTCACACTGAATGGTGTGTGTGTTCTTGTATGTGCACGTATGGATGATTTTATTTCCTTTTGAGACAAAGTCTCACTGTGTATCCCTAACTTGGAAGTCATTATGAAGATCAGGTCTTGAACTCACAGAGACCCATCTGTCTCTATCTCTGGAGTTCTGGGATTAAAGATGTGTGCGTCCACACTTGAATGAATAGGTTTTAAAATTAAATGATTAGTGGTGGTAGGATTCTGCATAATTAGCTCTTTTGGATTCAAAGATGTAGTATGGGATATTCAGTAATGGAAGAAAAAGCTGAAATACCTGGTACAAACTTTCTAGACAAGACACACTTAGGGAAGTCATGTTATACAAGGAGTGGCCTGGAAGTTCCAGGTTTTCTGATAAGTGTGTAGCACCCAGAAAAAAAAATCTTTTACAAAGACAATTATGGAATTAAGTGAATTGACAACAGGGTCTGACCAATAAAAAGGATGGAAGGCAAGCAGTGGGTGGTGTGCATGACTGTAATCCCTGAGGCTAGCAGGCTGAGGCAGGAGGAAGCAGAGTTTCAGGTCAGGCTGTGTATGTACATACATATATGTATGAATATGTACATAGGTCCAGCATCAAGAAAACAACAGTACATGTAAGATGCCACAAAAATTCACAGAGGACCAAGGATGGTTAACACACTGCAGGGGTAAACTGTCCCCGGTGCCTGGGCCTCTCTCCTTCCTCCGCATGGCTGGACTCTGTGTATCTGGTTGGGCTCCACTGAACTACTGTTCCCCTGTGAGCTTTTTCTGGGCCTCCCTACGGAATTACACACACAGGAGTCAGATTCCCCTGGGTCCATTGGCACTCGCCCACGATCCTATCTATGTGCTCGGTGAGCCTGACGATGCTTGTCTTTATGTTGCCTCTAACAGAACAGGGTGCAGAGTTTACAGACAATGTGTTCTGCAAAGAAAAGAAACACATGAGTGAAATGAAGGGATTTTCTACTATAGGTCAGTTTAGGGATGGAGAGGAGGAGGCAGAAGAGAAGAAACATGGTAGGATCTGGAAGAAGATGATGTGTGTGGTATGGAGAGTAAATCCTATGTTGAGTGTTCTTTGAAACTTTGGGTTGAAACGCTTGATTTATTTTATTTTAACATTTTACTTATTTTTCATGGTGTGTCTGTCTGTATGTATGTCCATGTGTATGAAAATAAATATGTTTGTGTGTACCAGAGTACATCCTCAGTTAAATGTTTTAAATATTTTAAAAACAATTATGTGTATGTGTATGTGTATGTGTATATGTATGTGTATGCCTGTGGGGATATATACACACATGTGTACAGTGCCTGTTGGAACCAGAAGAGGGCATCTCATATCCTGGAGCTGGAGTTACAGGGACTTGTGAGTCACTCAGCATTAGTGGCTGAGAATCAAACTCAAGTCCTCTAGAAGAGCAGTGTGTGGTCCTAGCCTCTGAGTCTTCCCCAGTCCTTCAAAGCCTGGAGGCATTGCTCTTTAGCAAAGCCATCCACTCACAGTGTAGACAAGACAAGTTTTTTTCATTGGCTTAGATCTTGCCAATTAGGATAGACTGCCTGGCCATCGAATGCCAGGGATCTTCTCGTCTCTGCTGCCTTGCACAGGGATTACCAATGGATGCTATCACTTCTTCTTTTTTATAGAGGGTCTAGGGAATTGAACTCAGGTTCTTGTGTTTGTAAGGCAAGAACTTTATGAATTGCACCATTTCGCCTGGCCTCAACAGTCACTTTTGTTTTTAGATGAGTCATATATAAGATATAAAGAAAAAGTATACCAGAAGCTGTGTTTTGTGATTGATGCTTTAAAAGCCATACCCCATAAAAATAAAGCAGAATAATCCATTAAAATAATTTCTAAGCCTTTCCTTTTGATATATTTTAGTCTACATGTATTAGAGTTTTACCTGCATGTGTGTCTCTATGCCACATGTCTGTAGTGCCTGTGCAGGCCAGAAGAGGGAATTGGATCCCCTAGACCTGGAATTTCTAATGATTGTGAGCAACTACATGAGTGCTGAGACTTGAACCTGGGTCTTCTGGAAGAGCAGCTAAGTGTTCCTAACCGTTGAGCCATCTCTCTAGCCCCTTTGTATGTTTTTTAATAATAACATGGATACAGCATTCCTACAGTTCAAATCTCTTCATTTTGGGGGGCAGGGTGGGGTTTATTTACAGAATGTCTATCTACTTGCAAGGCAAGTCACAAAAAACCAACCCATGTAAAACTTCCAAACCACACTGATAGAAAAAAGATCTTTATGGAAACAGATATTATGACAACTAATTCTATTATCAGAATGCAGGAACTGGCCATTTTGCAAGGCTCCCAGTCCCCCTGGAGCCTGATATGCTCTGTGAGAAACAGAGCAGGAGGAGAGGCAAGATGGTGAGCCCTCATCCTCAGTCCTTACCTCACCCATCCGGCTGTCTTGCCTTTTGCTCTTGCCTGTGAATAAAGAGCTCTGCCCACACTTTTCTCTTTAATGGAGCTTGTAAATGTCATACCGTTCACAGTCCTAGAATAGACAGAAGTCAACAGTGGGCCACATTAGTAGTCTTAGGAAAACTAACAAAGAACAAGCAATCAATTAGATTTCATGAATGAGGGCAATGAGCATTTTGAATCTGTAGGAAGCAAGACAAGTGATCTTTGAATAATTTCTAGACAAGAGTCTCTTATCTGACTGTAATTTGAGGGAAGTTAAGTTGGGTTCCAGCTCCTCGGATTCTCTTATGTACGGTTATCTGTTTAAACTTTCCTATGTTCAAATCGTATTTTTTGCATGAAACATCAGGGAGTGGATATGCCATTTAAATGTGGTCTAGGAGAGGCGGCTAATAAGCCATTTATTAGTTGATTTTCATCTGGTTTATTTGATCATCCTCAGAAGACATAAGAGTTAAACATAGTCTGGTAGAAAAGAAAGATGGTGTTCCACCAAAACTGGTAGGTTAAATTCCCCCTTTCAGGAATGAAAACGAAGTCCAGTGTCTCTTCCCATCAAATCACAGAGAGGTTTAAAGTTGAACAATTCTCTAGAGACACAGTCATCTTCCATCACGATGCATTTGGGATCTTGATTAAAGGTAGAAAAATAGTTTGCCTGATCCTAAGGTCAGCATAGCCCATTGCATCTTCTCCAGGTTGAAAATTCAACCCAAGTAAAAGCAGAACAAAATAAACATACATCTCATGGTATTGCCTTTTGCTACCTCAAATTGCCAATGGGATAAGAAGGGAAAGAAGAAAGAAAATTGAATGAAGGGAAATCGAACCCAAAAATAGCTAGATGAAATGGACATGCAGCACCTCTCTCTCTCTCTCTCTCTCTCTCTCTCTCTCTCTCTCTCTCTCTCTCTCTCTCTCTCTAACACACACACACACACACACACACACACACACACGAGAGAGAGAATAAACATAATTTAAAAATTCAAAAAAAAAAAGGCCTGGCATTGGTGGTGCATGCCTTTAATCCCAGCACTTGGGAGGAAGAGATAGGTGGATTTCTCAGTTCGAGGCCAGCCTGGTCTACAGAGTGAGTTCCAGGACAGCCAGGGCTATACAGAGAAACTCTGTCTCAAAAAAAAATTTCAAAAAAGGATAGTTAACATAGATATACAACTTCTTTAATCAGTCAAAGTGCTTGTTAGTCAAAACACCTGCAAGCTAAAGCTTATATTTGACAAATACCATTCATTGATTCCTATCGGAATCAATGTATAAAAGAAAAAAGCAAATGAGATGTAATTCAACCTAAGTTCTTCATTAAGAAAAAATCTGAGGTTGTATGCAGAACAATATACTATGTTCCAAGCAGTCTAAGAGGGACATTGACCAATGAGAACACTGTAGAGATGGCCATATGGGTGTTCAGGTGATTGATATCCATTCCAACCACCTATGGAAACATTATTTAGCTTTAATACACAAATGCCTCAAATAGATAATGGGCTTAGCTATGAATAAAAGTAGTGTTGTTGACTTCTTTTATTAAGAAAAATTTCAAAATTATAAAACATAAAGAGGATTATCTGAGAATCCACCATGAATGCATCCCTGGCATTTGCTATAAATACTGGACCAACCTTATCCATTCGCATTCTCTTGCTCCCCACCTCAATTATTGGAAAGCCCATCTCAGATCTCATGTCATTTCACCCATGAACACTTTAATATCTACTTTGTAGTAGAGCTTTAAAATGTCTATATGAGTAACAGAATCATTGGATAAAAAAAATGTCAAACTTTTGGATGAAGCATAAGAAATAATTCTAACAGAGCTACCTACCAACCACTGAGTTGGTCATCCTGAGAAGCTATGCATTTATGATGAAAGGAAAAATCAAGTATAAACTTTAAAATCCACTTGTCAGGATGTAGTAGAGAAACCCAAACACTGGGTAAGACACTGGGTTTAATTGCTGGTTTTCAACTCCTTCTTCCCAAAGAAATGAGTGACATATAGCACTGGTTTTTTACAAATACACTCATAGGGTATCCTATAAGATTCCCCCCTTTCTCTCTCTCAAAGAAATCACATACAAGTAGAAAGTAGCTACCATAGAGAGACTTCCATTTGCTTCAATGTGTTAGAGATGAGAAGCAGGGGCTGGAGAGATGGCTTTGTCAGTAAAGCACTTGCTGTGTCAATATGAGTTTGACATTTTACACCTACATAAAGACTGGGCATGTCGACACATGCTTGTGTTTCCAGCACTGGCAATACAAAACCAGTGGATCCCTGGAGCCAGGGCAGCTTACTTGGCAAGTTTCAGGCCAGCAAGGAATCTCATTTCAAATTAAAGGTGGACAGTGCTGAGGGAAGGCAACTCAGGTTGATCTCTGCCTACCACACAGGAATATGCATGTGCAGCTTCATACACATGGACACACATGAGTGCGTACACACACACACACACACACACACACCACACTCAAAACAATGACAAGGACGCATACCATAGTGACCCAAAGCAGGTCTCTAGTTCAGGAAGAACCAGCAGAGCAGTAGCCCCCTAAGGTCTATTGGAGGGCTTTTGATTCCAGGAGCATTCAATTCCTGCTTCTACATAGGAGTTACTCACATGGTGAAGTTGGAGATAAAGGCTCCTTTGGGGATCTGAACATCGAACACGACATTTTGAGGCAATGGGGAATTGTTCACCAGTTTGCTTTGGATGGTAGTTGTGGCCATCCGAGAAGTAATGGTGGACTGGACTTTGTAGCTATAAAGAGTCACTGGATCAACGGTGTCCTGAAATTGGCAAGAAAGCATAATTGTAGTAACAAGGAGCTCTCATGGGAAGCACTATGTATATGATGTTGCAAACTGTGTATTTTACTAGGAGATTTGATAAATGCATAACTAGCATTGTTAAGCAGTCTTCTAAGCTCTTGAGATACCCTACAGAAAGGGATTGGTCATTATTAAGAGATGTCTCCCTGACTTTCTCTTTCTGCTCTTCCTCCTGTCTCCCTCTCTCCCTCCTTCTCTTTGCCCCTCCCTCTTCTTTCTTTCTTATTCCCTTTCCTTATTTCCATTATTTTAGAATCTGGGTAGAAAGTGGTTGTGGGACACAAGATGGACTGAAAGAGCTCAGGAAATACTTTCTTTTTTTTCTTGTTTTATTTTTATTTTTTATTGGATATTTTCTTTATTTACATTTCAAATGTTATCCCCTTTCCCGGTTTCCCTCTTTCAAAAGCAGATCCACAAGTAGGACTAGGAGGTGGGGCCACAGGTTCGAAAGAGGACCCTGTCTGTGTCTTCAAAGTGAAATGCGAGCAGGGGTGCTGTGGGGTAAACTCCATATGCAACCTCCAAACTCCATATTGCTTCCTCTTTCCTTCAGTCTCATCTTTCACTATCGCGCCTTCAGTCCTTGCTTCTTTCCCTGTATTAAAACCAGATCAGAGAAACTGGCGGCTGCACACAGTGAACGGGACTGTGCTGGAAGCTGGAGGCTGCACGCAGTGAACAGGACTGTGCTAGAAAGGATGTCCCAGGGAAACTGGCGGCTGCACGCAGTGAACGGGACTGTGCTGGAAAGGATGTTTTGATGCAGTTGCTTGTTTGACAATACCTTGGACCTCCTTTTCTCTCTGCTATGTGTTGAAGGTAGCCCTAGCATAAGCAAACAGAGCATGACACGGCATTGGTATGATCACGGGCAAGGTGTGAAGAATCTCTCCTTTAGGATGTTCTCAAGAGCTGCGAGGTCCTTCAGACCTGTGGTGATGTGTGTCCTGCTAGATTTTGCCTTTTTTTCCTCTAAGATTTGCTTTATTTCAATACTAGGTCTCACCCCACAGATTTTGCTGTCCTAGGCTAACGTTTTCAATTAGTTAGCCGCCAGCCTATCTCAAGCTAAGATAGAATCCTGGCCAGTTTATTTGCCCTTCCTCCTGCTCCAAAGGGGAAGCTCTCAGTTCAGAAGAGCACACCAATACAAACCACCGCTTTGGGTGTTCTCTTGTGACCAGAAGGTTCTCTGGACCTTCCAGGAACTTGGGCCATGTGGCCTGAGAGTGGCTTCCCATAGTCATAGATATCAGGTGTCATGTTTTTAAATGAAAGCTATTAACTTGGTAGTAAATGTGTATTGTTGGGTGAAACCTATACCATCAGTAAGACATGAGAAGACAGGAAAGGCGTATGAGCCTCAGCTGCAGCTGCTCTGCCTGCAGGCACTGCACTCTCCAGTACTGTGTGTCAGAAGGATTTCCAAACAGAATTGGGCAAGGGAAAGTTTCAAAAGTCAGGTAAATACCTCCAGTGACGGGGACAAAGGAGACACCTGGATTGGTTTCCAGGTAATAGAGAACAGGAAAAGCGCTCACACACCAATCTATGAGGCAACCAAAGTAAACTCACCATTTCCTCTCCGGATTCCTCAGGAAGGCTTCTCTGCAGAAGGAAGTCAGAGAGACAGTCATCCTTTAGCCGTATGTGGCTCACTACCTCAAGGCAAAAACCCCACGTTCTCAGTCACAGAATTATGTTGCTTCTATACTGTGGCATAACTTAGTCATTGAAGTCAAGGCAAAAAATATGAAGTGTTACGGAAAACAGTTTTCCCACGTGTGAGTTTCTCTGAACAACCTTCTCAGCCATCTTTGTTGGGATGTGTGTTGCTATGTGATAGACTATTGTTAAAGCTTTCTCTATGAAACTTTCTGACCCATCAAGTCAGCTTCCTTTGCTGTTTACATAGCAGTAGATACTTTTTTTTTTTTTTTAAGACTATTCACCTTGCTCATAAAGATTCATCCTATGTGTGGGATGATTTACAGTCTGCCCCATCCTCTTAGACTGAGCAACCAGAGAGCAGAGACTTAAATGTGTTTCTGGTTAATGGCTCCTTGAAAACTCTATGCTCTCAACTACCTCATTAGAAGATTAGATGCATGAGCAATGGGTCCTGTGAGCACAGACAAAGGATACCACGTTCCTTTTGGAAGGTAACCTGGTTAAGAGGCATGGGTAAACACGTAATGTCTGAGGGATTACAAAAAATGCCCAAGGTTGTGTGTGAGCTAATTTTGGATCAGATGATATTTTAATGGATGCTGTATGACACAGGTCAGGCCTGCCTTTTGGCAGTCTTTGAGATACTCTCTTTCTGAGCTGACCTGGAGTTGACCAGGTAGTTCCAGCTGGCCTCAACTTTGTAGCAATCCTCCTGCCTCAGCCTGCCGAGTGTTGTGATTTTATGTACTACCATACCCAACTCTTAGATGTTTTGACACAGTGGTTAATGACTATGTTTTCTCTCCAGAAGTGAGATAAAAACCACAACACAAAGTCCTACTGGGTTTTTAATAGTATTGATCTATAAAAGCTGGACTTTAGAAAGCCAAACATTCATAACCAGACAAAGCCAGTTTTCTCTCAGCTTAGCGTTACATCCATAAACACCTCTCTTCTCAGTATGTGGGCTCTGTATGAGAGAAGCCAAAGCCGTGTTGGCACAGTAGAGCTCTCCCTCCCCCACTAATTAGGAGATTTTCCATGTCATCTCAACAGCTTCCAGGATGTCTAGTTCTTTGGACCAAAGTTTCTCCAAGCTGCTCCCTTTGACAAAATGGCCAGAGGAAGGAGAATGGGTGATTTTTCTAAGTGCTCTTTATGGGTAGAAACTTCTAGAAAACAATGTCAAAGTCCCTTTGTACACCTCCTTGACAATACTCTACAAGACTGTAACAATACTGGAGTACTCTCAGAAAAAAAAAAGCACAAATTTTTGAGGAAATAGAGTCATCTTTTGCCATTTGAAGTTGAATTTACTATACCTGATGTCTTCCATTCTCTTGTACAAATGGACGTTTATCAGGGGCCAGTCCCACAAGATCATCATATTCTGCAAACTAAAAAGATAGTTGTGGATGCTCATTTCTTTTAAAAGTCATCTACAGGAAAGAGGAATTCATTATATTATTTCTTTGTGTTAATTCCTCTGTTGTTGGACTGTCTTATTTTTGATACAACAATTTCTTTAATATGTGTATTTGCTAGTGGGCTCTCAAATTTGTCGGGTGGGAGAACTGAGGTTTGAGCCTGCCTGAATGTGATAGGGAAGACATGTAACCAGGTGATAAAGTGTGCCCAGGAAAGTCCTTGGATGGCTTTAGGGGACATTAATCAACCAATGCACAAAAAGAAGGCTGGTTAGAAATTACCAGGAAAACACTAACACGTTTGGATGTTTTACCTTCAATCTGAGATTTCTGACACTTTCTTGTGGTTTGCAAAGTGTTGGAAGATATGATAGCTTCTAAGCAGAGTGATTTTCCCTTCTGAAAACAACATACTGTTTTTTTCTTCAGTATTTGTGTGTGCAATCACTCTGTGGTAGTCTCTAAAATAATCCTGTAACACATCTTTCTCTGCTAGCACAGAAGTAGCTCTGGTATGACATTCAGAATGGCTCAGTTCAAAGTTTATGTTATACGAGGGTGTCTGACGGTCGCACGTGGAAAGCTAAGCCCATGGCTGCCATTCCTGAACTTTGCCAGCTCTGTTGTCACCTTCTTTCTCAAAATACTTAATTTGTCCTTATTACAAAAATGACTGTTTGCTTGCATATAAAACAATATGATGCTTTGACAATGGCCAAGTAAAAGAGTAGCAATAGTATTTTATATAACAACACTAGCAATCACTGGGCAGTACTAGTTCATGTACAGTACCTGGTAGTTTACATATCCCTCTTAATTCCCACTGGAATTTGCAATAGGTCTATTATTACACATGTTTTTTATCTTAGGAGTGGGCAAGTATGCTCTGTAAATGCTATGTAAATATCTGACCACTGAATTTAATTTAAATTTCAGACAAAAATCTGAATCTATCTTAGTAAGCAACCGCATTTATAATTAGAACGGGAAGTGCCAGTAGTCGGATGAATGTTCTCCCAAGTTTCTGTTCTACACAGAGCAAATTCATTAAATAGGAATAGCATTCAGCCATTTGCAGCCCATTTGTTCAGGCAAATAGCAAGGAGTCCTGCATCAGTACTTACTTCAGAGTATCCATTTCTGGGGAGTTCAAAGGCTTGTGCTTCCAGAAGAAACAGCCAGATGAGAAGGCCCACAGGCTGCTGCATTTTCTGGGCCTCTGTGCCAAGCTCTGGAGAGAATTCCCCACCTACAGAACCAGGTTCGCAGGAACTTGTCTATTGATGAGAGTAGATCGTTTTAAAAAGAAGAAAGTGCTCTAACTTTGCTCAAATTCAGGACAAATATTTGTTCTGGAGCTCAAACCTGAGCTGTGGGGGTGGAAGGGAAAGCTGGGGTTATTCAAACAGCCAGGCCAGCAGCAGTTCCCGGGCTGTGAGCATGAGTCAGGGTCAGACCTAGGGCTAGACAGTTGTGCATTCCCCACCCTTGATTTTGTTGATTTTAATTGATCTCAAAATCAGAGAGACTTGAAGATAATTATCACCCTCTATAAAGGTTCAAATAAGGGACTATACTAAGAAAATAACCCAGAAAGAAGAGCTAAGCTCGCAATATCTGGATATAAAATTATTTTATCTAAATAGCAGCAGGAGGGCTAGAGAGATGTCTCGGTCTTTAGGAGCACTGGCTCTTCTTGCAGAGGACCCAGGTTCAATTCCCAGCACACACATCATACTGATGCACATACACACATGCATACAAAATACACACACAAAATAAATAAACCTAAAAACATTAAAAGAGAGAAAGGGTCATTTGGGGAAAAGTAAGAGAAGAAATATAGTGATTCTCTGAGAAGAGAATTCATGGGTCCTGTTTTTCCCGCTCACTTTGATAACTGGGTAGTTGCTACATGTAAAGAACAGGGGAAGTTGATGCAGGGGACCAGGGTTCACTTCTCAGGGAAAATGTTCAGGAATTGAGGTGTCCCCTCTAGTTGTCCCTCATCTCTGTTGGCATAGTGGTTTCATCATTCTAGGGAATCGCATGGTAAGAATACAAACTATGAATTGTAAAATTGTTACTATGTTATTGCAACACCATGTACTAATTTCTGGGAAAGAATTTAAAGAGAAAACAGGGTTAAAAATCCCTATCTACAGAAGATGGACAACAAGCACATTGGTAAATAAAGGGGGAGTGCTAAGCAACTAGCATCAACAGGTTTAGTTTTATTTATTTTATTTATTTATTTAGTTTTTTTTATTTAGTTTTATTTAGTTAGATTTAGTTCATGTAGTGCAAACATCAATGGAGGCTTTATTATGTACCGGATACCAAATCCATAAAAGAAAGGATGGGAATCATCCTGGAATCACTCACTACAGTAGCAGAGGAGGGTGGAAATATGCTTGATGAGGGACAAACTAGGTCATGCCCAGTACAAGGATGGGGTCCACTGACATGGAGATGTGGAGAGAGGGCAGGGCTTTATCAGTTAAATCTACAAGGACAGGGATGATTGGTCCAGGCTCACTGGGCATGCTGTTACTCAGGAAGCAGGATGAGCATGACCCAAGGAAGAGGGAATATGTCAATATGTCAGGAGATGGAAGGAAAGAAGAAGGAGTAAGCAATGAGACCACATGCATCAGGCCAGAGGAACCTGAATTCTGCTCTCTAGGTAGAAAGGACTCAATAGAGATAGAAAAGGAGGAGACAGATGGTACCCCCTTTTTATATAAGGACCATTTTGAGTATGGCTCAGATGATGAAATTAGTAAGTAGGTCCATGAACTCAAGGACCTACTTCAGAGACTGACATTCCTTTTGAGATAGCATGTTGTCCTAGACCAAGACAAAGGTAGTGGGGCTAGCTTGAGATGAGCAGTTGGTTCAGGAACTAGTCACATAAAACTCTAGATATGAATATGAGTGGACACAGTATATACTCATAAAGTGGCAGGTGTGCACATTTTCCAAGCATCCACTTTTGATATGTAGATGCATATGTTCTAACTATTGCCAACTAATGAAGGCACTGTGCTGACTAAAGAGGCTGTGTGTTGACAGATGTAAGAAAAATCATCTAGACAAATAACCAAGACATCATGGTGATGATAATCAGATTGTCCAGCTTTGGGGCAACTTGGATTTTTTCCTTTACAATAATAGTTAAGAATTTGTCCTCCTAGGTCACACCTGCTTCTACTATATGCTCACTGTGGGATAAGTATCATCTCCCATGGCTGTAGACTGAATGGTGTCCGTCTCAAATTCATACACCACATCCACTATAGCAAGATTTATAGTAGAGAAGAAATTACAGTTAAATGATGTCAGAGGAGTGAGGCCCATGGTCCAGTAGGAGTAGTGTCCTTAGAAATCTCCCCGTGAAGACTCAATAAGAATGCAGCAGTGCACAGATAAAGAAGTCCCCCCACCCCGGAAGCTAATCACATGGTAACTGGATCTTAGATATTAATCTTTTAGAATTTTAAGAGTAAATTTCTATTATTCAATCTGCTCAGCTCACAGTGTTTTAATTATGATAGCTTGAGCTAGGACATAAATCTCCTCTACATCATGTACTTCTAGAGCATTAAATATCATCATGTACTTGGAATACTTGGCACTAGGGTTGGAGTGGTGCTTGCTCAGTGGTTAAGACCACTCACTGCTCTTTCAGAGGACCCAAGTTTGATTTCTAGCAACCACAGCATGCTGCCCAAAACCATTTCCAGCAGGCTCCAACACCTCCAGCATCAGTAGACACCCACACTCACATGTTCATACACATGCAAATGTTCCACATGCATAATTCAAAATAATAAAAGTAAAGAAATAATAAAAGTAAACTGCTAAATGCTCAGTAAATATCATTTTCAAATTATTTTCCTGAAAGGGAATGTAGATTTTTGTGTGAATACATTTGGGCACACAAAAATAGAGTTCCGTAATCATTAACTATACTTAGCCACAAAACTACTTCCATGTTTCAGATTTGGGAGAGCAAATTTTAGCTCAGTGCCTGGCAGTCTATTTTCCTGAATATTGTGGAGAGCAAGTAAATACTTGTTCAATTGATTTTTCCATTGTAGATTATTTTGTTATATATATGGCTTCTTTTCTTTCTTTGGTTGCTTCTAAACAAGTAACTAATCCACATATATTTCCTATCTCTTTGATTTTGCACACTGGTTAACATATGAAGTTATTTATTCACTGTAGACCAAGGAGATCTGAACAGTGAGGACATTTTGTGTATTGCCTGAGCCTAGGAGAAGTTTATTTTCCTTGTCACAAAATATGAACACTTGAATGCAGACTATAACTAAGTATCATTTCAACTGCAATGGGAGAGAGAACAGGAGTTCTCCATCCCCTGTCTAGGATGGTCTAGGTGAAGTAACACCAAGCCCTCATGGGAAGGAACCTCCTACCACTTGGCATTCTCCACTGAGAAAATGACTTGGGACAAGTTAGGCCCAATGGCACATTTTTCATAAATAATTATAATTTTTCAATATTCTATCTAGTCCCTTTCATCACTATCCTATCTTCACTGACTTTAAATTTTATTCAGAATTATCTCTGAAGAATCCAAATTTGGAGCAGCCTGGGTCACATTTCCCTTTTCATGGTGCTAGCTTGTCTCCAAATGCCAAGGTCTCCAGGAAAAACACCATGTTTGCTCTCTCTTGATGTTTGGAAGCACAGTGACTTTCTTTGGGAAGGGCATGTGTATTCAGGTCACTGGGTCCTGAACCTATGACCCTTCCCCCCACCTTCTATGCCCAGGCCTTGATAACATAATGAACCGAAGCTACCCACTGTTGCAAGTGTTCATGATTTACAAGATGAAAATCAATATTATAAAGATCACAAGAATATTCACTTTCATGTGTGCGGAAAGTCAGTGGTTAATCCACAAGAAAAAAAAATCACACTATTTCATGACATTTAGATGGAGTAATAACTCAGTGAGTACTCATCGAGAGTTCTGAGAAATGCCGATAAATCTCAAAGTTGCTGCAGAATGTGTTGTGTTGTTTAGACAGTAGCAACTGCTTGCTTATGGAAAGCTCAGCTTTATCCTGTCTGAAATAGATAGATGATAGATAGATGATAGATAGATAGATAGATGATAGATAGATAGATAGATAGATAGATAGATAGATAGATAGAACACACACACACACACATACACACACACACACATGCACTTGCCTGTGTGTGCATATGTGGAGGCCAAAGGTTGTTATTGAATGTATTCTCCAACTTTATTTTTTTAAAGACAGCTGTTCTTGATGAACTGGAAGCTCACTAATTCAGCATTCTCCCTATGGTGTCTAGATGGTTCTGGAAAAGTAGGGAGCACATCCAGAAGCTGGATTCACCCAAACATCTAACATTAGAATCCATCTGCTGGTCAAGATCTCCTCCCTGCCTCTTATCAGGTCTTTCTCCAAGGTGTAACAAGTGTCGAGTACGGTTGGATGTGCCACCAAGCCCTGCTTTATTAATAAGATTATTAAAGCAAGTTTAACTAAGACATTCTGATCTCTAAGTAGCAATGTGTGCTTCTTTCATTTCAGGTCACTTCTCTTGCTTCCCAAGAATGTTTCAAGAGCACATCAAATCATATGACTGTAGTGAAGGAAAAGACAGTCCTTATTGGTTTTAATGTAATCCACATTTACTGACCTGCCCCAACCTGCAGGACTTAACAGGGTTCTCTAGAAGAGGGAATTGCAAGGACAAATTTGGGAAAAGGAGATACAAAGGAAGGAGACAAGACAAAAAATTTCTGATCAAATCTCAATTTACTCTAGGGAAAAGCACTATTTAAAACTCCAGACCACAAAGGTATTTGCCCAGGTGCATGGGCCAAACCCACATTATTGTTTGGTTACACATAAGCATAACTAGAATGTCCACATCATAAAACCTCTGGAAAGGAGCGTCCTCATTGTGAAAAGTCCGGAAAGGAATGTTCTCATTGTAAGGTGTCAGGAAAGCCCTCTAAGCCCTCTATCATAAAATGTCCCGAGTCAATTGCAGGGATGGAAGCAAGATGGTGGAAGAGACAAAAGAGTGTTAGTTTATAGGTGATGGCCCAGGGACTAATAGAGACTAAGATGCCTGGGGCTTTTGGGCCCCAACAGGTCCCCCTTTTTTGTATACAGAAACAAGGCATACTTAGGGTGGCAATGTCCAAATCAGCTTGGCCCTAGAGACTCCAAGGGGATTGTGCCTGTCTTAGGTCAGAGAAGCTGCAAGGAAAGTCATGCCCAGAATGGTCTTACCTGTCATGGGGTTCACCCCATCAACTTAGAGGGGTTCCCTGTCTTAGGTTGCCATTCTTGCCAAGGGCGGGTTCCTCCTCTCAGTTGCCTGTCACTGGCTAACTAGTCCATCACACTGGAAAGGTGAAGGGCCAAGCATGAACTGGGTTATTTTAAGGACCATTTGTAAGAATGTCATCAAAGCTATCTCCCAGATCTGATGTTGCCAGCTGGTGGCAATGAATCTGCAAGGGTTGGGGCTTAATTGCATCTATTTGTCCCTTTAAAAAGGCCATAATTTTATCAAAAGGAAAAGGTCCTAGTGATAGTAGAATTAGTAAGCCAAGCTTGAGCCAAGGAAGGAGAGAAGGTAGGGCAGAATTCCATTGCAGGTGCTCCATATGGGGTTGTCGAAGAGTTCCTGAGGTCTCTTCTTTAATTCTTGTTGGTATTTCCAGATTCCATTGTGCACAATCCCAGACTTGTTTGTATAAAAACAGCACTTTCCTTGTCACCATTGTCAGGGCACTCAGCAAGCTCACAGGTCAGCATGTCACACCAATCACTTTGGCAGCTAGCAAGCTCCTGCAGCATTCTGTGAAATAAAACACAAACATTCCCTCTTCCCCAAATTAAATACCTGATCAGGATCATGCCATATGCCAATAAGTAGATCCTTCCATCTCACCTAGACATGAGTATGCCTAGTCGTAGGATGCTATAGACACTCAGCAAAGAGTTCCTTGGCATCCAAATTTAAAAATTTAAAGATAAAAAGCATGATTTAAATAATGTGCACAGGCATATAATCCCTTTTTTGTTTTTTAAAAGCCAAATTTTTCAGAGTGTGATGCACATGTTCAGCAATTCCTTCTCCCTGAGAATTAAGGAATCCTAGTAACATTAAATTGTTGACAAAACATTTTAAATGCTTGACTGTAAGTCAGTTCCATTATCTGTTTTAATCCAATTAAAAACACCAAGCATAGAAAAAATAATGTAGGCAATGATTACATTTTTAGTTGTTCTTCCTGTTAAGGCAATTGCAACGAGAAAGCCTGAAAAGGTATCAATGGTTACATGTACATATTTTATTTTTCTAAAATCAGAAATATGAATCATTTGCAATAATTGATTAAGTATAAGTCCTTGAGAATTAACACCATTATGTGGTACAGGTAGAAACTGAGGACACTGAGAATAAGTCTTTACAATTTAACATGCACATTCTCTAAAAATACCAAATTATTATCTCAAGCCATTACTATTTTGATGATCTAAAGAATGAGATTATATGGACAATTGTTCTTTTGTGAAGCCTATAATCTGCCTGCGATATAAATCTGCTGTGGCATTGCCTTAAGGGGTCTTGTCCAGGCAGTCCAGAATGAGTTCTTAAATGTTCAAAGAACAGTACTTTCTCTTAACTTGAGTTGTATATGTATAAACAATTGGAAAATTTGAGAATTAGCAGTATCTAAAAAGGAACATTTTTAACCAGTTGTAAACCCTGAGTTATATATATTGGCTATCAGTGTATAAATTAAATGTTTGATTTTAGCACTTTAAAAACAGTGACTACAGCTCGTAGTTCAATTATTTGTGCTAAACATGATCCAATTACATATACTTTTCTCCCATAAAAGGGCTGTAGATATATTCTTTATGGGATGCATACATAAATTTACAGGATATATAAAAGTATGCATAGAAGCAAATTTTAACAAATTGTCTTTTGGATAATGATTATCAATTTTGCCTAAAAATTTTACTATGTATTAGGCCAAATATCAATCAATATTCTGCAATAACCAATTTAATTGCTGTTTGAAACAAGGAATATATATCTCCTCAGGTTTTTTCTTTTTTTTTTTTTTAGATATTTTCTTTATTTACATGTAAATTTCTCCATTCCCAGTTTCCCCTCCAAAAAACAAAGAAACAAACAAAAACAACCAAAACAAACCCCTGTTGCCTCCCACTTCCCCATGCCTGCCACACTGCCCTCTCCCACTTTCTGGCCTTGGAATTCCCCTACACTGGGGCACAGAACTTTCACAGGGCCGAGCTCCTCTCCTTCTATTGATGATTGAATTTGCAATCCTCTACTATACACATGCTGCCTGAACAATCAGATCCCTCCATGTGCAGTCTTTGGTTGGTGGTTGAGACCCTGGGGAGTACAGGGTCCCCAGTGAAGGAGTTGGAGAAAGGACCAATGGAGCTGAGGGGTTTGCAGCCCCTTAGGATGAACAACGATATGAACTAAGTAGTACTCTCCTCAGGTTTTTAAGACATTCTTTTCAAAGTACTTTCACCAAACAACTTCGTAATAGGATGTTAAAACATTACTAGGAGATAAAAATGAATCCACATTAATGTTCTTTTTTGCCAAAGAATTGTTGTGGGCACATGGAGTAACAAAAACTAACACTTTATTAGAATGGATTACAATTGATCACAACTGATTAAAGAAGCTTCCTCTACTTTCTGCAAAGCTGTTTGTCTCTCAGTAGTTAATTTGCACTCCCCTTGATAATATCCAATAAAGGATTAAGTCCTGTGGTGAGCTTAAGATGAGGTCTTAGCCAATTAACATCTCCTGGAAGCTTTTGAAAATAATTTGAAGCAAATCATCTTTTCTTTCTCGAATTTTCTGTACCACAACCCTTTCTAGGATATAATTGAGACCCCAAATATTGAAAAGGATATTGCCTTTGAAACTTTTCTGGAGCAAAAACTTACTCCAAAAATTTTAAAGCTGGTTATTGTGTAAGAGCAAAGGTAGTAAAATTCTTTTTAGAGGGATTAGCTAATAAAAAACCTACACTGAAAAATTCAAGGTCCTAGCTTCTTGTATTGAAACAGAGACAATTTTTCTAACATAATAGAAGACTATAAGCCACTCCAAAAGGTAAAACTTTCTAATGATTACAAACCCAGTAGAAACAAACCCTTTACAATTACCAGAATGCAGAGGGGAAAAAAAAAAAAAAAAAAAAAAAAAACTATTGGGGCTGGAGAGATGGCTCAGCGGGTAAGAGCACTGACTGCTCTTCTAAAGGTCTTGAGTTCAAATCCCAGCAACCACATGGTGGCTCACAACCACCTGTAATGAGATCTGACACCTTCTTCTGATAAGTCTGAAGACAGCTACAGTGAATTACGCCGGGGCGAGGGGGCCGGAGCGAGCGGGGTGGCAGAGGTCCTGAGTTCAATTCCCAGCAGCCACATACATGATGGCTCACGGCCATCTATACAGTTACAGTGTATGCATACACATACAATAAATAAAATAAATCTTTTAAAAAAAAACTATTAAAGACACAATAATTCAATATGGAGTAGACAAGTTAAATTGAAATGCCTCTTCAAGTTCCACAGGTTAACTGACCTTTTATAAATTTTAAGTTTAAAGTTACTTTGAACAACACCTGGATAGATCTGTGATAATACTGTTTTGTCTTAAAAACAATTTCCCATAGGCAAGGAGACCAATTACTCTACTGTACTGAGGGAAGTTCTGAGTTGAAAGAGATTCTAATTTATGACTACGAGATCACCCCAACATTCAAGAAGAATTTGTGGCCTGTAAATTACAAGTTGGGGTACTTGAAGTAGACTTATTTGAAAAAAAAACTATAAGAAATAAGAAAGATGTTTCTTTTAGAAAGAAAGAATTCAAGGTGTGTGTGTGTGTGTGTGTGTGTGTGTGTGTGTGTGTGTGTGTGCGTGTGTGTGTGTGTGTGTGTGTGTGTGTGTGTGTGTGTGTGTGTGTAAGTTGCCTGGGGTTCACTTGATATGGAGTAGAACTGGAAGTTCACAGGGCAGAGAAGATCAGTGTGAGGCTGTTAACTGTGTTCGTTTTTATCACTGTAAAAGAATAACAGTGATGGGGCACAAATTCTGCAGCCAGTCCCACAACACCCAGAAGAAGCTCCACTCTCAGGTGCTCTGACACACCCAGGATCCTAAGGATCAGAGGTAAGGAGGACACATCGGTCACAACACTGGAAATAACTGGGACCAGCAGGGCTCAGGCACACAGGAACTCCACCAGACCAGTGGCACTGGTTCCTTCTGGTCTGTCTAAGCTGGTGCCCTGAGCAGACCTTGGGCCCAAACTCTGCAGTGAGTCCCATAATTCCCAGAGGAAGCTATACTCTCAGGAGCTTTAATTAGCCCAGGATCACAGAATCCAAGAATCACAGGATCACAGAGACGGATTGACTCTGAGGAATTCTGACCTAACCAGGATCACAGGAAGGACAGGCTCTAGTCTGATTTAGCCAGGGCAGGTAGCACTAGAAATAACCAGATGGCAAGAGGCAAGCATAAGAACATAAGCAACAGAAACTAAGGTTACTTGGCATCATCAGAATCCAATTCTCCCACCATAGCAAGTCCTGGACACACCATCACACTGGAAAAGCAAGATTCAGATCCAAAATCACTTCTCGTGATGATGATAGAGGACATTAAGAAAGACAAATAACTTCCTTAAGATGGGCGTGGTGGTGCACGCCTTTAATCCCAGAACTTGGGAGGCAGAGGCAGGCAGATTTCTGAGTTTGGGGCCAGCCTGGTCTACAGAGTGAGTTCCAGGACAGGCAAGGTGACACAGAGAAACCCTGTCTCGGGGAAAAAACAACAAAAAAAAAACTTCCTTAAAGAAATACAGGAGAACACGAGTAAACAGCTAGAAGCCCTTAAAGAGGAAATACAAAAATCCCTTAAAGAACTACAGGAAAACACAATCAAACAAGTGAAGCAAATGAACAAAACCATCCAGATTTAAAAATGGAAAAAGAAACAATAAAGAAATCACAAAGGGAGATAACCATGGAGATAGAAAACCTAGGAAGGAGATTAGGTGACATAGATGCAAGCATCACCAACAGAATATAAGAGATAGAAGAGAGAATCTCAGAGGCAGAAGATACCATTGACACAACAGTCAAAGGAAATGCAAAAAGCAAAAAGGTTCTAACCCAAAACATCCAGGAAATCCAGGATGCAATGAGAATACCAAACCTAAGGATAATAGGTATAGAAGAGAGTGAAGATTCCCAAGGTAATGGGCCAGTAAATATCTTCAACAAAATTATAGAAGAAAACTTCCCTAACCTAAAGAAAGAGATGCCCATGAACATACAAGAAACCTACAGAACTCCAAATAGTCTGGACCAGAAAAGAAATTCCTCCAGTCACATAATAATCAAAACACCAAATGCACCAAACAAAGGAAGAATTTTAAAAGCAGTAAGGGAAAAAAGGCAAGTAACATATAAAGGCAGTCCTATCAGAATTATGGCAGATTTCTCACCAGAGACTATGAAGGCTAGAAGACCTTGGGCAGATGTCATACAGACCCTACAAGAACACAAATGCCAGCCCAGGCTACTATACCCAGCAAAACTCTCAATTACCATAGATAGAGAAAACAAGATATTCCATGACAAAACAAAATTTACACAATATCTTTTCACAAAGCCAGCCCTACAAAGGATAATAGATGGAAAACATCAACATAAAGAGCAAAACTACACCCTAGAAGAAGCAAGAAAGTAATATTTCAATAAACCCACACAAACATAATTCCACTTCTAACAACAAAAATAACAGGAAGTAGCAATTACTTTTTCTTAATATCTCTTAATATGAGAATTAATATTATCAACTTATAAACAAATATTGCCAACTTATCCTAATTGATTCAAATTCAAAAGTATGAGGACTTGAAAATTTGTTGGCTATCATCTGGTGTTCTCTCTAATTTGGTAATTGGAGAAACAGGTTCAATATTGTACAATCTATATACACTTTCTGCTTGTTTGTACCTGATAGTGTCTTGCCGGGTACCACATCACAGTCTTGAAACCATGCTTCTCCTATCTCAGCCTCGCTATTAGTAGGATTGCTTATTTGATGTTTTTACACTATCCTATGGTTTTCAGAACAGCTTACATATTTCAAAATTATTTATACAGCCAAAAGAAACATAAACTATTAACTTGGGAGATGGCTTATAAGAGAACAACAAAGAGTGAGACTGAATGCTTTGCTTGATGTTTGAAACTATTGTATCAATTTTGAAGAGCACTTTATAAGTTACTCTTTCTCTGAGATGAATGCTTTTCGAAATCATCACAGCCAATGAACCAGATTCCTATCCGCACCTAATGTCTGCGCCACCCTCCAAGCAGAGCCATTGTTCATTGAAACAGTTGGTGAATGACTTCACAGACTGACCATCTTAATACCTACACCATTTCTTAAATGTATGTAACCTGTTCTCTGTGAGCTGAGAATGAAGACAATCATTCTGGTCAAATAGCTTTGACCATAGTAGGAAATCTGTATCCAAAAAATTGTGCCTACAATTCATTCCTTGGCACAGCATAACTGTCAACTCTCAGCTTAGCTGTTAAGGAGGTAAAATTGTTTGGTGATGTGAGGGGCATTGAAGTACAGTCTTGTTACAATGAATTCCAATGTCTAAAAATTGTTCTTATTTTACCACAGTAAAAGCCAAGATTTTTAACTCTACTAAAAACAAAACAAACAAACAAAAAGACTTTATCTATTTATGTTCATTAAAAAAACTAGTAGTGATGCATTATTTTAAAATATATAGCTAATATGTTTGGAGTTATCTAAAATTTATATTGAGAAAAATGTATGTATTTTCAGTATTGCTGCAGACAAGCATCTACATAAGACTCTTTAATTGATTGTTTTATATCAAACAACTTTTATACTACTCATTTTTATTGTGACAATATTGTATAAATTTTAAAGAATGTGACAAAATAAAAAAAAAGGTATTGCAGGTATTGAAGGGGGGTCTCTGGGAGGAGTTGTGGTACAAAAGGGAAAGGAGAATATGATGTAATACTATTTACTTAAAATATGCTTTGAAAGATTAACAAATTCAGATAAACTGAAATTATGTATCTTTTCTCATCATAATGCAATAAAATTTAAGTCAATTTAAAAAAGAATAACTGAAAATTCTTACAGAGGAAAATTTTACTTTGTCTTATAGTCACAGAGGTTTGAATCCGTGGTTGATTGGTTCCATTGTTCTTTGATCCATGGCAAGGCAACATGTCTTGTTGGGAACCTGAGGCAAAGGAAAATGGTCATGACAGGCAGAAGATGGGGGCAGCACAAGGTCCCCACACACCTTTCAAAGACACACTTGCAACCTGCTGATTAATCTTTGTTGTCAACTTGAGGGAATTTAGGAGACAAACTTCTAGATTTGTTTATGAGAGCATTTCCATAGAGGTTAAGTGGGGTGGGAAGATTCACCTTGAATGAGGGCAACACTATTCCATGGTCTGGGTTCTTGGACAGAGGATAAAGCAAAAAGCAGGTGAGTATTCAGCATTAGTCTCTCTCTCTCTCTCTCTCTCTCTCTCTCTCTCTCTCTCTCTCTCTCTCTCTCTCTCTCTCTCTCTCTCTCTCTCTCTCTCTCTGCTTTGTGACCATAGAAGCAATGTGAACAGCTACATCTTCTTTCTGCTGCTAAGCCTCTCTACTATGATGAACTGTGTCCCCTTTAAACTGTGAGTCAAATAAGTCTTTCCTCTGCTAAGTCTCTTTGTCAGGTCCTGTGCTTCAGAAGTGAGTAATGTAACCATTACGCCCAATGACCTAAACTCCTCCCCTCATAACACTCCTATAAACATTCTACTGCCTCCTAATCATGCCAAAAACTTCAACTCACAGGTCTTTGGCTGATGTTCTAGACTCTAACTATAGTGTGGAATAGTGTAGCTCACTAGCAGAGTGCTACCTAGCATGCTGCAGGCCCTGTGTCCAATTCTTGGTACTACAAAGAAATAAACTTATACACAAACTATGTGATACAGGTCAGCAGGATAAAGAAGGCAGAAGATCACAGTCTGGGCCCCAAGTTCAGGAAAAAGCCAGAAAGGGATCTAGGAAATCAAGCCAAGTACAGAGAGTTCTTCCAAAATATGCTTAAGGGTGGGAAACAGGAATCAAAGAATCTTCAGAGGGAATTGGAGTTGGAGTTGGTGTTACATTGAAGCCAGAGCTATGACCTCATCCTTGTCAGTCCCTCAGAGGCAAAAATTAGTCAGTAGACAAACTTATGAGTTGTCACATACAACTCATAACACTGCCATTACATCAAAGCCAAATCCTCCCTGACTTCGGAGCTTACCAATAATACAGGAAGATTTACTGCCCAAATAACTAATGATTGACAATACTTTGAGAACATTAAATCGAACTAATTTTTTTATCACTTTACTATGGTGTTTTTAAGATGAGGACATGTATTGGTCATAGTACAAATTTATTTTAAAATGTTTTTTTTATGGGTGAGATAGAAAGGAGAAAATACAATGAATTTTCATCTGGCTAATTATAGGACCAGTTGTTTCAAGAAATCTAAACAGTAGAATAGAATGATGGCTTGAGAGATAGCTCAGTTGGTAAAGTATTTGCCTTGTAAGCCTGATGATCTGGTTCTTGTAGTAACGGTGCTGGGAGAGGAGAGGCAGGAAGGTCTCTGGAACTCTATGTCCAGAGAATCTAGTGTAATTGGTGAGCTCCAGGCCAACAACAGACCATCTCCAAGGAAATGGACAGTGTTCCCAAGGATGACATTGAAGACTGGTGGAACAGAGATTTAAAAACTACATCCTGAAGATATAATCTGAACACACAGTTCAAAAAGGCGAAGCTGGAGAGGATGTGACTGCCATCCAAGTGAGAAGCCAGAGAGGAGGTTATTAAGAAACTACTATACTACTATCCTATAGAGACTCCACGCCAGGAAGGAGGGCAGAGTCTGAATCCAGGCAAAGAAATCAAAGGTTGGAAGAAGCCGGGCAGCTAGCCAGTCTTCATGGCATAAAAATGAGGAGGGCTAGAACTGCCGTGAGAGGGCCAGGGGCAGAGGGAGTTCAAATAGATGAAACTGGGTCTTTCTGTAACTCACCCCAGGAATTCTGAGGATCTGCCAGATGTTCCTCTGAGGTGCAGTTTGGCAGCAATCACTGGGCTAAGACAGGTCTATACCAGGAATGTTCTGCTCTCCTTCTACTGTATCATTGAAACAATTTAATGAGTCTCTTGAGTCTGTGGCTTTCTTTGCTGGGTTCAACTGGAGGTTCATTTACTCTGTGTTTGTTGTCTGGGCCTGTATTTAAGCAGAGATTCCTCTAGGCTCTAGCATCCAATGACCTTACCAGGGGTTAGAGTCATCACTGCATCATCTGACTTCTCCGCCTGTAAAATCACCAGTTGACACACACAGCAAGGTGGGTCTCAAGAAGAGCATCCTGAAAACTCAGAAGTGACACTCTAAGTCTCAACCTTGGATTCCATACGTCTATAGCATTTAATTGGGTAAATAAGTCTGAGGGACACATCTGATCCAAAGGGAAAGGAAGTAAATCCGAACTTCAGTTTGAAGAATGAAAAAGAAATTCGAGGTCATCTTTAGGTTAGGGAACATTCTATCACAGAACTGCACTCTAAGCTCATTGGGAATTCCTTTACTAACAAGGAAAGTGAATGATGTGGAAAGTGTAAAGAGACAGAGTTTCAGAGACTTGATGTCAACGTGGAAATGAATACTTAGTAAAGAGCTGTCTAAAGATAAGTTGAAGGTGACCATGAGAAGCTTTGTAGTAAATGGAGCATAGCCAAGTCTCACTGAATAATGTGTGCACTGGATGTTGACATTGTGATTATTAATGCTGTGTCTGAACTTTACACAGAGGCTGCCAGATCATATTTTGGGAAGGAACCACAGAGATTCTTGTATTGGGATAGTAAACTCCTTAAAGTCAATCTCTAAGGAGCTACAGCTATCCTGTGGAAGGCTATAAATTGGCTTTCTTCTATTTTTCCATGCTTCAGTACTCTCCTTCCAAGTATTCTCTTTCCTGACTTAGAAGATAACCCATCTGATTTATTAGAGGTGAGTAATCCATCTGAGATATTAGAGGTGACTATCCCATCTGGAATATGAGTAGAGGTGGAATAGAGGCAGATACCCATCTGGGACATAGAGGTGGATACCCCATCTGAGATATGAATAAAAGTTGATATCCCATCTGGGATATAAGTAGAGATAGAATACAGGCAGATAGCCCCTCTGGGATGTGAATAGAGGCAGATAGCCCATCTGAGATATGAATACAGGTGGATAGCCCATATGAAATGTGAATAGAGAGGTCTAAAAAAGAAATATTTGGGGTTAGTGTTATATAACATCTTTGTATACTTGTATTTTGTATGCAATATTACTTGCTCAGCTAGAGCAAGTAAGCTATTTTTTAATTGGCTCTCTGACCTGACCTGCAGACCAAGTTATTCGGGGGAGCGAGGAGGACCACAACCTGGAATAAGAATGGGCAAGAGAGAAGACAGGACTCAAGGAAGCATTGCTTGTCAAGAGTCGTTTACTTGGTGGAGCAGAGCATATTTAAAGCAAAAATCTTGGAGGGGAGGGGAAGAGGAAGGAGGGAGAAGGAAGTTTACAAGATCTTCTGGGGTTGAGCTCCGGGGTAGCAGGTGGGGAGGGGGTGGATTTCTGTGAATGTTCTTTTTTCAGGGCCAAGCCGGATCTTGTGGTCGGAGAGCAGGATGTTTGTCTCAAAAATGCAGGGCCAGCTGGGGCAGGTTCAGCCAAGTGTCGTTTGGTCCCCAACAACTCTCTCTTTTGTTTTTTTAACAATACAATATTTTTACTAATTATTTGACTCACGTGATACCTCCCCAACCTTGCAACTTTCTGAGACTGGAAACCAATGACAATGAGATAAATGAAATGCCAGAAAAAGATTTCAGGGTCTGACTTTTCAAAAAGGTCAATGACCCAGAAATGACTCTGTCAGGTCAATGGGGTGAGGAAATCAGTTCAGGACATAGACAAGAAAGTTAGCAACGTGGATGAAGTACTCAGTAATTTAGAGGAGAAACTGTAAACCATGGAAGGAAAAATCCATCTTCCGAGAAGAATGGTTCATTTAAACAGCAGTCATGTGATTAGCAAGGCTGAGTGAGATCAGCTGGGAAGAGCACCTGGCCATCACAAATTTTCATTTCCCATCAACTACACCATTTTCCGTCAGCACCCAGGCAGCAACATTGCCTGTCATGAGCCAGCACATCTTTGTTGTAAGGTCGGCCATGGAAAACAAAAGTGTGTTCTGTAGGAAGTAGGTAGAATAGAGGCAGATAGCCCATCTGAAGTAGGAATAGAGGTGGATAGCTCATATGAGATGTGAAGAGAGAGTAACTTAAGAACAAGAGGTCAGAAACATTGGGTAAGAAGCACTAGGAATGATATTTTAGCTTAGCTGCAAAAGTTCTCTTTTTCTCTAAAGTTTTTGTTGCTTTCACTCATGGGCAGTTAAGGTCGCTTGTCATAGTGTCTAGAATGTCTGTATCCACTAGGTGGCAGGCCATGGTCATCACTTTAGGCTGCTGCACAAGCTGGTCTAAACTGGAGAGGAGGAACTTGCAAATAAAACAGGGCCTCATGCTGGGAGCTGATGGTCAAGCCAGCTGTTACTGGGACAATAATGCAATTAGACCTTTACCACAGTGTCGTTAAGTAAACACATGCATTCTGTCACAGGAGCAATTTATGGGAAATTAAGCTTTTTCTACTCAAAAAGCCTATTTAAATAATCACATCTTAAAACTATTACAGATTGACTCTGGCAATATATACATGTTTGTAGTATGTGATATGTGTGTGTGTGTGTGTGTGTGTGTGTGTGTGTGTGTGTATGTATATATATGGGTATGAATATATAAAGGTTCATACATATAGCATAGATGAGTGAATATACAGGGAGTTGTGATGATTAGCTTAACTGTCACCTTGACAGCCTAGGATCACTTGGGAAGAAAGCCAACAAAGGATTGTCTGGATCAGGTTGGAATTCTAGGCAGCTAATGGGGCGTTATCTTCATTGTCTAATTGAGTAGGAAGATCCAGCCTGAAAGGAGGTGCTATAGTTCTCTGGTTTGAGACGCTGGAGCATAGAAGAGTAAAAGCTAGCTTGGCCTTAAACACACATGTGCCCATTTCTCTTTGCTTCTGATTGGGGATCTGAAGTGACTCATTACATCGAGCTTTTGCCAATGTGAGTTCACTACAATGCTGGATTATAACCGAGTGTCTTAGTTGGGGTTTTATTGCTGTGAAGAGACACCATAACTAAGACAACTCTTATACAGGAAAACACTTAATTGGCATTGGCTTACAGTTTCAGAGGTTTAGTCTATTATCACAGCAGGGAAACGTGGTGGTGTCCAAGCAGACATGGTGCTGGAGAAGGATCTGAGAGTTCTACATCTGGATCTGAAGGCAACAGAAGGGCAGAGCTTGAGCACACGACACCTCAAAGCCCACCTCCACAGTGACACATTTCCTCCAACCAGGCCACACCCACTTCAACAAGGTCACACCTCCTAATAGTGCCCCTCCCTATGGGCCAAGTATTCCAACGCATGAGTCTATGGAAGTCATACCTACTCAAACCACCATTCCTAAAATGTTAAGCTAAAAGTAAAACCCTTTCTCCCTGAAGTTGCTTTTGGACAGGATATTTGACCACAATAACAGAGATGAAACTGAGACATGTATATTAGAACAAAAACTTACAAATTTATTCGGAAAGTGGACTTATAAATCAGAAAGTGTAGATGTATAGTAAAGTCATGAGCCAATCAGCAGCCCATCAGCTAACCGATATCCACTGCATTGGAAGGCGTGGGTATAAATGTATTTAACATATTTTAAAAAATCTTAAACTCTGAAGATTTCATCAAGAACACTTTTTCCTCTGAAGAATTTTTAGACATGGCATCAAAAGTCACTGCTAATTATTACAGCCCTTAATAGACTGTCATCTAGGAGCCCAACCATCAAAATGTCTTGGGAAACAAAAGCTTTTAGAAATCTCTAGTCTTTTCTACATCTTTACCCAAACATTCTTCCACTTGTTAAAATTTTATTTTTGTGTGTGGATTGTGCATGTGTGTTGGTGGTGGGGGGGCTCTGTGGAAACCAGAGGAAGATGTTCTGTCACTGTCTGCCTTAATCTCTAAGATAGAGTCTCTCACTGAATCTGGAGCTATGTTGGTGGCCAATAGACCCCAGTGATCCAGGTGTGGGTACAGCCATAGGTGCTGAGATCCAAACTCTGGTCCCCATGCTTGTTCAGTGCATGCTCTTACTAAGCCATTGTTCCATCTCTTCCCCACATTGTGTTCTAAGTCAAAATCTCTCAACTGGTATGAAACTCACCAAGCAAGCAAGCTAGGATGATTGGCCAGTGAGACCCAGGGATCCTCCAATCTTTGCCTTTCCTGCACTAGAATTATTAGTGCACATCACTATCCTTGGCTTTTTTTTTTTTTTCTTAATGTGACTCTAAACTCAGGTCCTCATGCTTGCAAGGTAAGCAGTTTCTTGACATATTCATCTTCCCAGACATGTTTCCTTATATAAAATGCTTCTCTCTTCTCAGAAGTACAAAGTTAAGACTGTAGGGTAGGACACCAGGTGTATTACGATGGCAGTAAGCTGAGTGACATGCTGTAGGGTAGGACACTAGGTATATTGCAATGGCAGTAAGCTGAGTGACATGTTTGTGTTCTCAATTCTAGAAACTGAGATGATGTTCTTTGCACAATGAAAGAAATTTTGAAGGTGTCAAGGTTAAGTCAAGGATCTTGAAATGTTATCTGAGTTATTTGGGTGAGCCCAATGATCAGAAGGATGAGAGAGAGAGAGAGAGAGAGAGAGAGAG
>NW_022196913.1:7148823-7171708 GCF_008632895.1 Mastomys coucha
AGAGAGAGAGAGAGAGAGAGAGAACAGGAAAGTCAGAAAGGAGATGCCATGAGAAAGCAGGGCCACAAGCCACAGAACACAGGTAGGCTGCAGTAGCTGGAGATGTAGGCAAAGATTCTAACTAATCACAAACCTTCAGCAGTCTAAAACAATACATTTGTGCTGTGTTAAATAGCAAAGTTTGTAGTTGTGCCAATAATAATGCAGATAAATGTTTTGCTTTCTGTCTCTACTAAGTGTATCATTTGTGCATAACAAAATCTATCACATATACTTCCTTGCCCCTCCTTTCTGTCTGTATGTTGGAGGTTGAAAGCAGGTCCAGAAGTATGCTCATGCCCTGCTCTGGAGATGTGTGCTCAGAGGCCCAGAGCTGCAGGATATTGTGTGTGTGTGTGTGTGTGTGTGTGTGTGTGTGTGTGTGTTGTTTTGCCCAGTGATATGCCTGGTATGCTCAGTAGCCTTGAGAATTTAGTGGCTCTGAAAGATTTGGAATCTACTAGAACATACAATAAAAACACAGCAGCCTTACGAGGAAAGGAAAGCCCCGCAGCTGTTCTTCAGACAACCTTCGGTTTACTAAACCCCAGCTCCACTGTTCACAGCTCTATCCTTTGGGGAAGTTGATGCATTTCTCTGAAGCTGTATTTTGGTCTGTGCTATGCAGATTATCTCGAGGAGCAAATAAGGTAAGGCATGGAAAACACTTAGCATCATGCTGGCATGTGGTCCATAAGTTTTCTTTCCCTTTTGTGGTCATGAAGCTACATTAGACATTAGACGTGCTCTTGATAGGAGGGAGAGACATGCTGGCATTCCTGTTGACATGGTGGTAAAACCTGAAAAATATTTAAACAAGAGAGGCTAGTGGGGCACAGTGACAGACACCTGTAATCCCAATTGGGCAGGGTAAGGCAGGAAGGTCATGAGTTTGAGGCCAGCCTGGAATACACAGTAGTAATTTGACTCAAAGGAGACAGAAATAAATAGAGATGAGAGGGATGAGATAGATATATAGATTGATTGATAGATATATAGATGATAGACAGCCAGACAGATAATATATAGACAGATAGATGATGGAAAGATAGATATATAAATAGGTAGATGATAGGTAGATAGATGATAGATATAGAATCATAGATTGATTGATTGAATGATAGATATTACATTACAAGGTTAAGTCACACAATTAATAGCAGAATAGAGAAATGACTGTGTATAATAGAACCTCAGAGGCCAGCATTCCCTTTTGATATGCATGCCTAGTGTAGCTGATAGAAGCTAAAAAATACTCTCTTTATTCCCCATTTTTGACAGCACTGGGGAAATCAAATCCAAGGCCCAATGATATTAGGTGAATGCTTAGCCACCCAGCTACATCCCTCGCTCTTGTTATTTCTGATAAGGTCATTCAAAGTAAAAGCAAAACTATGGCAGAGAATATGCAGAGAGTGGCCATACTCACAAACACACGGACAAACCAGCACATATCTGTAGAAGCTACAGTCCTGCTGTGGGGCAGCAGCATGATGACAGAATTCCAGATGGATAAGAGTCCATCACAGCAGGGAGGCCTGGCAGCAAGTAGCAGATACAGTGGTGGGAACAAGAAGTGGGACAATCACATCTTTGGCTGCAAGTGTGAAGCAGAGAGCATACTGGAAGTGGGCTGAGGCTCTAAACTCTCAAAGCCTCCCCTCAGTGACATACTTCCTCCAGCAAGGCCATACTTCCTAAGCCCCGATAAAAATGAGACCACCAGAGAAAAATATCCAGATATCTGAGCCTATAGGAGACATTTCTCATTCAAACCATGACAACACTCAAATACATGCATGCACATACACACACACACACACACACATACACGCATGCATGCATGCATACATACATACATACTCAGACACACACTATTACCCACACAAGCACATAGAGCCCCTAGAAAATGTCAGGCACACCAGAATGCTATCTTTCTTTCCCTCCAGGCTCCATTTCCTGAGAACACTCTAGAAATTAGAATTAACCTAAACAATAGGTGGGAAGATAAGAATTCTAAGTTGAGGAAGAAAATATTGATTTGCTTCTCTGACAAAAAAAATCTGTAATGGGATTGTTTCAGCCATAAAAAGGAACGAATTCATATCATTTTCAAGAAACATGATAATCATATTAGGAAAATTAAGTCATTCTCAGAGAGGCCAAGATTTTCTCTCATTTGTGGATCTTAGATGTTTTTATTATTTTATTTTACTTTATGTGTGTGTAGTCGAGAGGCTGTATGTGTACCACAGGCCTGTAGAAGTCAGAAGAGGGCCTTGGATTCCCTGGCACTAAAGCTCCAGGTGATCATGACTCACCCATGCCGATGCTAGAAATCAAACCCGGGTCTTCTGTAAGAACCAGTGCTCTTAACTGCTGAGCCATCTCTCCAGACCCTGGATCTTAGATTTTATAAAAACAGATTAAATCATGTATGTGCATGTAGCAGGGGAGTAGAAGTAAACCTGTCTACAGCAACTAAGGAGGCTGACCAAGAAGGGGTGAATAGAAAATTGTGGTGGGGTATGGCAGAAAGGTACTCAAAGTATAGTGTATACTTGCATGAATATGGCTTTATGTAACCCAGTGCAATACCCGAAAAAGAATTTTAAAACAAACCAGAACAGATGTATACAAAGATTTTTATAAACTGGCAAGAGGCAAGGCCATTCTCTCCAGACAGCGTGGAGATTCTGGAAGAGAGAGGGTGGCATTATCCGCTCAGCACGCATGTGTTTGGTACCTGTCGCACACCGCATTGCATGCCACAGAGGCTCCCTCTCTGCCAGCCAGAGGCGCCCTGCCCATCATCACCTCCAGAGAACCCAACAATGCTGCCAAGTCAGATCCTGGTTTCAGCTCGTGTGTGATACATCTCTCAGCACCACCCATAAAACCCACACTCTGTAGGAGCCAGAACCCTTCCAGAGACATGTTTGTGTTGGCAGGCACATTCTCTGGAGCTCTCCCAACATCTGCCTGAGACACAACTGGCAGCCTTTCAGGTTGAAAGCACTCCGTGGGCATAGCCTTCAGGTGCGGCTGTGTTCTCTGCCTTCTGGCTTTAGCATCATAGAAAATACCAGGTGGGTGTCAGGTACAAGGGGCAGGGGGGAAAGAATGTGTGTCTTATTCCATCCGTGTTTGAAATTCCTCTGTGCTATTCCAAGGGACAATTCCGAGTCAGGGCCAAGACTCTGCTTTGGAGTACCAGTGCTGTTGAGTGTCTGTATCTGTTTCTCACTGTCGTCACTAAATACCTGAAAAGAAATAACTGAAGGCAGAAGAGTTTAGTTTGGTTATGCTTCAAGGGACGTAGTCCATCGTGGTGGGGAAGGGAAGGGACACCGTCCATATGACCTCCACTGTCAGGAAGCACACACAGAGACGGACACTGATGCTCAGCTTTCTTTCTCTCTTTCTCTCTCTCTTTCTTTCTTTCTTTTTCTTCTTTTCTTCCTTCCTTCCTCCCTCCCTCCCTCTCTCCCTCCCACCCCTTCTCTCTTGCTCTCTCTCTCTCTTTCTTTCTTTCTTTCTTTCTTTCTTTCTTTCTTTCTTTCTTTCTTTCTTTCTTTCTCTTTCTCCTTTCCTTCCTTCCTTCCTTTCTTAGACTTATTATTCATATAAATAAGTACACTGTAGCTGTCTTCAGACTCACCAGAAGAGGGCGTCAGATCTCATTATGGGTGGTATGAGCCACGATGTGGTTGCTGGGACTTGAACTCAGGACCTTTGGAAGAGTAGTTGGTGCTCTTAGCTGCTGAACCATCTCACTAGTCCTCTTTCTTCCTTCTTTCCTTCCTTCCTTTCTTTCTTTCTTTCTTTCTTTCTTTCTTTCTTTCTTTCTTTCTTTCTTTCTTTCTTCAGCTTAGGACTTCAGCCAGCCCATAGGATGGCACCACCCACAGTTAGGATGAGTCTTTCTACCTTAATTAACATAATCTAGAAAATGCCTACAGATATATTGAGACTTGTCCTGTTGATAATTCCAGATACTGTAACGATGACAATCCTAAATGTTACTAGATCATTTCAAAAGAAAGTTCAAATGACTCTGCTTTTGATTACAAGATTTTTGATCATTGGATATATCTGTACAGACAAGTGGTTGCTTAACTGATAAATGTTTCAGCAGAGATATTAGCCTGGCTTTGAATTCCATTTGAATGTAGATGCTGAGGAGACGTGGCAGCTGGCTCTTTTCAGCTCATGCCAGACCATGAAACATCAGCTTGGATTTTTGTTGTTGTTGTTCACATCTGGAAAACAAGGCAAAAATGAACATTAATTGGGCCTTCCAATGTCATCAGGTATTTACTACAGTTCAGGCCTGGGAGCATACTTCGGCAAATCTGGCATTGGGGAAGTTAAAATAGAAAGAGCAAGAGTTTGAGATCACCTGTCTCAAAAAGCTAAAGGCTAGGGATGCTAGCTTAGAGGCATGGCACATTTCTCTCACAGGAGCAAGCACCTAGATTCGATCCCTACCTTGCAGCCCTAGCCCTGGGTTTTTTAAGCTTTAAACTTTCTCAAGGGAGAGAAATGCTTAAGTGTGTATTGCTGGAGAAGGCTGAGGCTATTTCTGAGTAGAATTTGGGTAGAGGGTCCTTGAAGAAATAAGAATTGGGAGTGAAGAAAACAGGTACAATAGTTGGTGCATGGGTGGGAACAGGGCTCTCCACACCTGGAGCTATGCTGGCACTCACCAAGCCCCAATGATTCTGCCTTTGCCTCAAACAGCTCTGGGACTACTGGTGACCATGTAGTCATGCCTGGATTTCCATGTGGGTGTTGGGTATTTGAACTTAGGTCCTCAAGCTTACACAGAAAGGGTTTTTACCCACCATGCCTGTCACAACCACCCTCGAACCGGCAAGGACGACGTGACACACTCGAGCTCTTCTCCCGCGGTTTATTCAGGAAACCTTTTACACTCTTCTCACAATCTTCTTCTGCTTCTTCTGCCCCCGGGGAAAGCCAACCCCCCAGGTTAAATACTGTATGGTCAGCCACTCAGGTAAAGCTACCTAACGCAATCTTACTGGCTCCCACAGCAGAAACGAGCCAGTTGACTGGCCCATAACCATGAAAGGGCTTATTTACCCCTTGAGCTCTCGCAATCAGGGATGGTGGGGGCGTTCCTCAGCTCTCCACACATGCCATCTATAGTTCCTACTGTAGATTTTATTTAATTTTTATTGGCACATATTTATTGTGCATGGTGGATGGGTTTTTAAAAAGACTGTTTATTTCAACTATAATATCTAGTTTGCCATTTACTCTCTCATACATTCCTCATCATTTCCTTGGCCCCTTTCTCCTTCGCTGGTTTCTTTTCTTCCCTTTGGCTCCCCTTTTCTTTCATAAGTATCAGAGGACATAGTAGTTTGGGGAACACCTTAACCTTCATTCAAATATGTCTCGTTTGAGGAGCAGTGCAATCCCTCTATTCATTTTTTCCAATTTTTATTAATTAATTTATTTACATTCCCTCATTGCCCCCCTCAGCCTCTCCTCCCACAGTTCTTCATCCCATTCCTTCTTCCAAGAAGGTGTTCACCCCACCAGTCTTCTCCCTTCCCTGGAGCCTCAAGTCTTTCGAGGATTAAGAGCATCTTCTCCCACTAAGACCTGACCAGGCAGACCTCTGCTATATTTATGCCAGGGACCTCTGACTGTCCCATGTATGCTGTCTGGTCTGTGGCTCAGTCTCTGGACCTCAAGCAGAGGGACAGGGTTACTAACCCACAGTCAAAATTTCTGAGCCAGAACTGTCCCTGTCTAAAAGAATTTCAGAGACGAAAATGAAGAAGAGACTGGCTGGACATAACTGCTAGAGTGTATATGCTCTGTGGATATGTTGGTTGTATATACTCAGGGTTACATGGTTGATCTGAAGCTTCAGATGGTGTGTTTGTCATGTATCGTGGGATAGTGTAGCAATTAATATTGCTGGTCTGGTGGAAACATAAAGCAAACCCCTAAACTCAAAGCATGCTCTGTCTTAAATGTGTATTGCCCTGGTCCACTCTAAAGTCGATGGGCTATAAGTGGGCTATTATAAACTGAGGTCCTTTAACAGACAGTGCAGAACCTCTACCAAGGCATGTGGAGGGCCAGTGTGGACCAGTCCTCTCCTTCCTTAGCAACTCTCCACTTCATGTGTCTTATATCTCATTCTACTCATCAGAAGATTATTCCAGTGCTATTGGAGCACAATGCTAGAAATTGTAAAACAGGCCAGTTTTCAAAGAACTTCTGATCACATCAAGAGACTTGACTAAAAAGTAAAGCAGGTGTGTGTCAGTACCTCCGTTCTGGGAAGAGGGAGAATCCTCGGTCTAAAGAAAGCAAAACATACTTCTTCTTCATGTTGCTTCTGTGACTCCTAGCTAGAGAGCCTTTGATAATAGGTAACACGTGAAGCGGGGGTGGGGGAGGGGATGGTAAGTATGGTCCTGTCTAACATTGCAGGATAGAAGGAATGTAAGAGATGAAGAAGATGGAAAGCCCCTAAATCATGGTAGCCATTACTGTCCCTCTTCCAAAAACCTGATGTTGTCCATTGCAATGTGAACTCTCAGTTCGCAAATAGTTATTCATCTCTGAGAGAGCTAGTGGAGCCGATTGCAGAATATCTGAGGTTTTCTTCCTTAGTAAGAATAGCAACTGTAAACAACCTGTTTGCTGCTAGGTTTCTATGTGGTTTCTGTGTGGAAACCTGGCTGGAGCGACCTCTTTCTTCCTGCTGGCTGTGTGCTTTTTAAATTACTAGGTGATTAGGCTAATTAAATGATTTAATGTTGATGACAAGGATCTTCCTTTCATTTATTTCACAGTAGCACCAAGTTTGCTTGTTCAAACTTCCCCTGATTTCTCTGCAGAACAAACACCATTGCTCTAAGAAAAAGTAAGTGGGGTGTTTTAAGAGGAGGTAGCTGCTCAAACCATGACGCCCACCGTTGCTGTTTTTTGTAAAGTGTATTCCTGTGTGTTTTAACTTAGCTACAAAGTGACCTGACATCCCTCCACCCACCATCACACTGCCAACCCTCTCTGTGTTTCTATAGACCTCATGATTATCATTGGCTATCTAACAGGACATACAGTGTCTAGGATGGGGGCAGCCACTTCCCCATTTTTGGTCACAGAAGCCCATTTCTCACCTTATCTACATAGATAGAATTGCCAGAGACCCAGAATATGTCTTTGAGACAACTGCCTTTTGCACTGAACACATAGCCCAGCTACATTCTATATGTACAGGGCAAAAAGACTGGCCCCAGGTTGCAAAAGGTCAGGCCGTGGCAGGTTCACAGGCAATGGTTTTCCTGTGGCGAGTCAGAAGTAGAATCAGCATTTTATAATCAAGATGCATGCCATTCATTCCCCAGCTAACATCCATACAGGTTCAAATGTTCTGTGTTCTGAGAACACAGATTCTCTTTTCTGTCCCCCATACCAGAATGTCATTAGATGGGACAATGCAGCTTGTGTGTCTTAGATCATCAGTTGTCATCTCGTGTTATTTGTGACTCTAGCATTGGTGGCAGATACTAAGGGCAGGGCCCCTGTCAACTTTAGGCTTCGGGTGAGCCCGGTGCACTGATCTTCCATTTCTTGGCAACATGAATTATGCAGGTCCATAAAGCGAAGGAAAGCAGGGAATGAAGGGCTGGGGTGATGTATCTGGCAGTTACAGGAGGATGAAACAAGTTCCACTGAAGTTTGCTCCCTGCGTGCAGGATGGGAGGACAAGATTGGGTCCCAGCAGGGCAAAGTTTGTCTGGCTGTGCACACAACTAGGGCAGGTCTGGAGTCTTTTCCTTCTGGGACTGACCATGGGGACCCAGTAGCTACCCAAGCTGGAGGCGGGCCCTGGAGGCGGGCATGCAGGAAGCTGGCCTGAGGTCAACCTTGGAGCCCAGGGGAGGCAAAACTCGGAGGCCAGGGATCACAAGGGTGAGTTGTGGGCGGAACCAAGGATGTCCCCCCCCAAACCCCCAAGGGACAGAGAGGCGTGGCTTGGGGTAGTGGTAGGCGGAGACAAGACCCAGGCTGTCCAGGAGGGCATAAAGGGGGAGGGGACCTTGATGGGAGGGGCTTTGGTGGAGGCGGGGCTGTATGGAGCGTGTTTCTCTGCAGCCGCAGTTCCTCCAACTCCCTGAAAAACCTTCCCTGTCCCAGAGAGGTCGCGCGCTCCGGCTTTGCCATGCTCCTGCTGCTAGGGCTGTGCCTGGGGTTGCCCCTCTTCTCAAAGTCCCAGGAAGAGGCCCGGAGCTGGGATGACACCTCGGAGCAAGTAAGTAGAAGAAAGAGCTATGGGAGCGCAACTCTGTTCTTTCCCTCCATCTCCCTGGGCCGTACGGCTTCTGGACAGGCTGGAATTGATCCGTGGGATGCAAGAAACGGGGGAGGGGGATCACCGTACTCCGGGCCTGCACCGTTCCTTCTCCCAGGCTTTAGCATGGGGGCTTTCCCATCTGTTGGTCACTTGTGCCATTTCTGAGTGGTCCTCACCGCCTGCCCCGTACCAGATCCCAGAGCTGTGCATGGAACTTCAAAGTCGTGCAGAATCAAATGTTCTTGTTGGCTCCCGCTGTCTACTAGATTCCTATCCGTCCTTACAAATTTCTGAGACGGGCTCCTGCCCAGCAGTTCACTGCAAGTTTCCGGAAAATCTTAGATGTGTGAGATGGTTAACTGTTAGTTCTCACCCAGGGAGGAAAGAGCTGAGTCTTTCTCCACCCAAACACGGGAAAACTCCATTTTCCCTCCAGTTCTTATCAGTTGTGAGTAGTTGACTGGAGGTCCCCTGATTAAGCCAGTGTCAAGAACTAAAACAGCTCAGGTGCTTGGCGCATACGTCAACATTTGTGTTTTAAGCGGCATAACCGCACAGGTGACCACCGTTCTGCAAATGAAAAGGTTCAGCCCAGTGTCTGACCACTGGAAAAGTTCCAAGAAAACAGTCCAACAGATATGCCCTAACATCCCTGTGAGGATGCTGTAGGAGCGGCGAGCTTTTGTCGGGTGTAGGAGAAAAGCGAGCTTTGGGTCTAGAGAAAGGCTGGTCCCCTCTCTACCTACTCTGCCATTTCCAGCTGTCCTGGGCACACCCCTTATTTGAATGCAATGCATTTTCTCTGCAAGGCATGGTGTTCTATGGAGCTAGGGCTTGCCTGTAGCTTGCTATTAACCCAGGCTGGCTTTGAACTCTCTGTCTTCTAGGCTGAATCTTCCACATGCTTATAGGTGTGCATCATGTCTGGCTCACAATCCCTTTTGAGCATACAGTAAGGATTCAGCTAGCTTGTGGAAGAACCTGGTATCCAGTAGGCACTCAATAAATGAGAGATATTTTAGTGGTTAGGACTTGGCTACCTAGATCTGTATTCTAAACTGCCAGCAGGCTTGGCACTTGACATAGCTTCTCCTGCTAGGCTTGTACTGCCCAATTGCTGAGGGAAGGAATTCAGGGTAAAGTGCTTGAAGCTTTGCGAGGGTGTAAGGGAAGGGAATGTGGGAAGAACCAAGACAAAGACTCTTTCTGGGGACTAGAGATGGATTGGAGCTGTGTTGTCTCCACAACTACAAGTGAGCTTAACACTTTCCAAAGTTCCTTTCTTAGAAAAAACATGGGATTTGCTGATTTCCTGTTGTTTCCAACCCATGGCAACATTTATCTTGAAAATGACTAAATCAGACAACCTTTCTCTCTCTCTCTCTCTCTCTCTCTCTTTCTCTCTCTCTCTCTCTCAAAACCTTGAGGTATAAACTGCTATAGAAATTTGCATTTCTACTTTCTATTTGTACTGTATTTTAAATTTAGTTTATGGTATGCATGTGTGTGTCTCTCTGTGTGTGTGTGTGTGAGAGAGAGAGAGAGAGACAGAGAGACAGAGAGACAGAGAGACAGAGAGACAGAGGGAGAGGCAGAGAGAGAGAGACACAGAGAGAGAGACAGAGAGAGGGAGACAGAGACAGAGAGGAGGGGGTGGGGCACTGGGTAAGAGACAGGACCAGCTGCAATGTGGCCCGGAGACACATTACTTACGTGGGTGAATGAGGTCTCTGGGTTCAATTCCAAGAACTGATAAGAAAAAGACGGAAGTGCTAATGTACTTAGCATAGACTCTGAGAATGTAGTCACTGTTCTAGTCACAAAAATTATAAACTCTGAAGCTATGTGTAAACTTAGTAAACTTGTAAAATGTTATAAGGGATCTGGGGAGACAGTTAGACCAGTAGGAAGCTTATTTATAAGCACTCGGACCTGAGTTCAATCCGCAGACCCCACATAACAAAGAACAAACAAACAAACAAACAAAATAAAATGAGGCAGGGCATGGTGGCCAACTAGTGACAGGGAGGTGGAGACCGGTGGATCCTGGGACGTGTAGCTAGTCTGACTTGCTTGGCAAGTTCCAGGCCAGTGATCCTATCTCAAAGCCTGAGGAATGAAAGACTTTCACACACGTACAGTGAATTAAACACACTCGAGAGCACACACACACACACGTACATACACACACATGTACATACACACACATGTACATACACACACATGTACATACACACACACACATGTACATACACACAAGCTCGAGCACATGCACACATGCACAAGAGTATGTAAATTTGATGTCAATTGTAACTGAACATGCTTATCGGCTTTCATGGCGGTTCTGATCATTTATGTGTAAGTGGGAAAAATACGACTTGCATATTAGATTCAGTTTCCTTCTTCCACCCCACCCTCCACTGCATCTATAAATTATATGACTCTTAGTAGAACAACTACCAAAACTGGTGGTTTCCAACTGTCTCTGTGTACTTGGGAAGTTAACTGAATATCAGAAACATGGCTTCTTTTCCATCATTGTTGATCTATGGGAGGGATGGGGCCAGGGATAGGAAGACCATGGATTGAAAACTGTTACCTTAAAAGAAGCTGCCAGGGGCCAGGTATATGGCTTAGTGGGTACAAGTGCTTGCCACTAAGCCCAACGACCTGAGTTCAATCCCCAGGTCCTCTGACTTCAACAAGTGTGTTGTGGCATCCCTCCCCTACAAAGTAAATAAATAATTGTAATAAAAAGTGCAAAAGAGCAAAATGCCAGGGAATTAGTATTAGAGAGGAAGTTACATGAAATAAATCATCTTCTATCTCCTGATTTATCCACTCTATGTTTTCAGTTTATATGGTTTTTGAAAATAAGGATAGAGTTTTTACAAAGGCAGTTTTAAATAAGAAAAATAATTATCAGTTATTGAGTGTTCAAAAGGTCTCCAACTGCTTTATTTTAAAACAAAAGGAGGCAATGAAGTATTATGGTTAAAAATATTCCAAGTGGAACCAGGCTATGTGGAGTTCAAATCTGGATCCTTCTAACCTCCTGGCTGTGTGTTCTTGGGCAAGCAACCTAGCCTCTCTGGTTTTTACTTTCATTACATTATGTCAGCATAGGGCTAATAGCTAGATCCCAGAGAGATGTATCTGCATTTGGGAAGAGAACTTAATTCTAAAGGACTCATTTAAGAGAAAGAATTTGAAATTATGAGTACAAATGAGATATGCATGCACATGCATGTGTGTGTGTGTGTGTGTGTGTGTGTTAGTCAAACCCACGGATGCCACAGTGAGGCTGATCAAAGGACAGTCATCCAGGAAAGGCTATCCAGAGGGATCTTTGCCCTCAAGCTTATACATACAGATCTCGAAACTCAAGGATTGCTGAGGTCAGAAGCTAGGGCTGCCAAAGAGCCTTCCACATAGCAGGCCACTTCCACACTGATATTTGGGTCTAATGATCAGAGCACAAAGTCTGCTCAGCACATGCTGGTCCTAAATGTCCATCCTGGCATTCCATTTTCAACCTTCCCAAATGCTAAACTCCCCATACAATTGCACCCGTTAGCTTGTCTTCTCATTGGAATCGAGACAAGTATTTCTTAGCTCTCTAATTAAGTAAAGCCGGGAAAAGCTCTGCAGGCTGCGGGCCCCTCTGTTTTGCCTCTTGAAGTACAGGGATGTGACTGCTGAGGTGGAGCCAGAGAACTGAATGAGGAAGAGATGTGGGAGACAGTCCAGTACCGTGCTCACTCGCAAACCAGCCATATCTCATGTCCTTAGGGTAGAAAGGCAGGGCGGGGCGGCCTGAGGCTGGCCGGTGAACTGGATGTGACTTTAAACTCCTAAGTAGTATTTTCTCAAAATTCTGGTGCTCATCCATTAAAAACTCTTGCTTAATGTGCGGTCTGAAGTCAATCAGCAACACCAGCAATACTTCTGTATCCAAGGCTGGTTTAGAAGAAGAGGCACAGGATCCTCTGAGAATTTTAGGGAGTGGAGAAGCAAAGATGGGTGTGTCCTAAGCCACTCATTTTTTTTCTTTTTCTTCCCCCTCTTTTTTCTGTCCATTGTTTCTTCTCTTCTGTATATTTATATGTGCATGCAAGTGTATGTAGCTGTACATGCACAATATGCACATTGTGTATGGAGGCCTAAGGGAAACCTTGGATATTGTACTTATTTTTTAAATAGTTAGTTTTACTTTCTCTGACTCTCTTTGTCTGTGTGTGAGTGTGTGTGTGTGTGCATGCGTGTACATGTGTGCTTGAATATATATATATGTGTACCAGGTACCCTTGGAAACCAGAAGATTACATCTGAGCCCCTAGAACTGGAAACTGAATTTACAAGTCTCTCTCTCTCTCTCTCTCTCTCTCTCTCTCTCTCTCTCTCTCTCTCTCCTTTATTCACTTTCTCCCTTCAAACCTTTCCAGACTCAGACTCACAACACTCAACCTGGAATAATCGCAACTTCAAGTGACTTTTCAATGTCCAGCTTCACTCTTGTTTGAGAGGCTACAGCAGCTCTCTATGTGTACTCCTTGGTTGGTGGTTTGTTCCTGGGAGATCTGGTGGGGGTCTGGTTAGTTCATATTGTTGTTCTTCCTATGGGTTGCAAACTCCTTCAGCTTCTTCAGTCCTTTCTCTAATCCCCCTCACATTTCACTTGTTCATTACATAATGTGGCTCTGGATGGCAGAGTAAGTTTAAAACCTTACATATATTTGTTTGTTTGTGTGTATGTTTGTGGTTGTGCTTGTGCTGCAGCATGTGTGTGGAGGTCAGAGGCCAGCTTGTGGGAGTCTGCGCTCTCTTTCCACTGTGTCAGTACCAGGGATAGAACTCAGGTCTTCAGAATTAATGGCAGGTAACTTTACTCAAGGAATCATCTCACTGGCCTGCACATCTTTGCACACTACACATCTTAATAAATACTGTAGTCTGGGCATCTTGTGCTCTGATGTTGAGGTGAAATGCTCTGCTTGCTAGACGAAGCCCGCTGGGGGCCATCTCTTAGGCCTGTGATTTGGAGTTACAAAGAAGTCCATGGAGGCTGCTAAGCTATTTATGGTCCTTGCCTTAGATCTGGAAGCCTCTTACCTTCTGTCCATAATCCCCACCTGACTCCCCAAGTTCTTTGAAGATAATGGAGGGGAAAAAAGTCCTCAAACAACGAAAAGGATAAAAATTCCTAGCTGCTAACAATGATGGTGACATCAATGCCATTTCCACCTCCTGTTCTGGCTGGCACCGGTCATCTGTCTGCACCAGTCAGATTCAGTCCTGGGCCAGTGTGAGTCTGAACTTGGACTGAAGTGTTGCCACGGCGATCCCCTGAGATGTTAGATAGTCATCTCAAAAATCAAAAAGCAGCTTCTCTGGTTTTCCTTCAAGTTTGCTTGTTTTGTTGAAAACCCTGTTTTGCAAAGGAGGGGACATCAAAGAACATACTTTAGATCAAGCAGCGGACTTAAGGGTGAGAGGGGCGGGGATAGGCTGTCTTCTGGCAGTAATTGTCTTAAGTGATCCCCAGCCTATTCTACAATTTTAGGGAGGGAAAGACCCAAGGTGAACTGAGAACTGGTAAAGCTCTTGCCCTGGGTCCTTATACTGGTTTGATCGCCTTTTCACCTCCCTTCACTTTAGGAAACAAGCAGATTTCCCCTAAGGGAGATCTCGTTCCCACATGGGGTCAGCTGCTACTATCCTAAGTCCCCCAGTTTTCCCACTTCATATTCTGTTGAACAGGAGGCTGTGCAGCAATCACAGTTAGGGATGAGAGAAAGGATGGAGATATCTCTATTATACATTTGATTAATTTTTAAAAAATATTTATCTGTGTGTGTGTTGACACACCTGCACATGCGTGCCATGATGCATGTATGTGGAGGGCAGCTTGTGGGAGTTGGTTCTCTGTGACCAGTGTGTGGGTCCGAGAGGGTAAATCCAGGTCATTGGGCTGAGCAGTACGTGCCTGGATCCACTAAGGAATCTCCGCAGACTTCCTTTGAGTTTTTACAATGGAAATATAATTATTGCTTCTTCTAACATGGGAGTATCATTTTCTAATTTGTCAAAGACCAAAGAAAAATGTAAATACAAAGGATTCAACCACCTCAAAGCAGTCCATTAGCACTGCAGAATCCATTCTACACATTAAACTACTAATCATGCTAAAGGTTGTTTTGTTCTCTGCGCTCGTACTTTCCAGTGTTTGCTACGTATGGTAGCCTGAACAAAGCAGATTGTGACTGATAACAAAGAACCCCATACATGAACATCTTAACACACATTTTATTCTTGCTTCTACAACTAGTCCATCGTGGTCTGGTAGTGGAACAGGTACTCACACATGGTTACAAGTTCTTGGGGGAGCCACCTTTACCCCTAATGTGACCAATTACTGTCCCAGAGGGAGCAGGCAGCTCTGAAGGACTAGATATCTAACCCTAATCCTTCAGATTATCTGTAGTTTATACTTGGTCCAGAAATGGTAAATGTTGTTTACATCCATAATGTTTTGCCCAGAGCTTATCCTATGGCCTCATCTGTCCATAGCAAGTGATCTTTCTGGCAGAGAGCAGCTAAAAATACTGCAATGACCAGTGTTGAAGCCAAGCAATATATCTGTTGGTCAATAAATATAGATTTTCTTTGTTATTTTCCGTATTTGTGTATCATTGTATGTGTGTGCATGTGTGTGTGTGTGTGTGTGTGTGTGTGTGTGTGTGTGCATGTGGAGGTCAGAGGTCAAGTTATAGTGGCACTTTTCAGAAGGTGTTTATCTCTCTTGGATTTCAGGACAGAGTCTCTCAATGGAATCTGCGACTCCTCGGGCTATGCTTGATGGCCAATGAGCCCTAGGATCCCCCCATCTCTGTCTAACCATAGCCAGAGAGCCCCTGGGTCCTCCTGTCCATCTCCCTATAGGCAGTCAGCCCCAAGTCCCCCAGTTTTGGTCTTTTTTGCAACAGGATCACAAGAAAGCCACTATGTCTGGGTTCTTATGGGGGTTCTGAGCCCAAGTTCAGGTCCTTGTGCTTATGTGGCCAACACTTTGCCAACTGAGCCATCTCTGGTCCCCAGTGTATCACAGTGTATTTGACCAAACTCCTTTTAATTGATACTTTAGTTCAGTGGTTCTCAACCTTCCTAATGCTGTGACCCTTTAATACAGTTCCTCATGTTGTGGTGACCCCCAATAAAATTATTTCATTGTTACTTCATAACTGTAATTTTGCTACTGTTCTGTAGCAAATCGTCATGTAAATGTCTGTGTGTTCCAATGGTCTTAGGCAACCACTGTGAAAAGATTGTCCCATCCCCAAAGGGCTCACGGCTCAGGCTGGGAATAGCTTTAGGCTATTTTCAACTATTAACAACTCTTTTAAAAGTTATACATTCTATTTTCTAATGATTCCCCTGTCTTGTTTAGCTTTCTGTAAATGGAGTTTTTAACTGAATGACATACACATAGGTTAGGAATATATGCATACCCACTTTAGAAAGTTTTACAGTTTCTTGAAAGTCAAATTTACTGCATGAAATATGAATTTCACTCATAGAAAAATAAAACCATATCTCTACATCCCCAGGAAAGATTGCCTGTGTGTGAAAATTAAATTTTCATTCAGGTTATGAATGATTCATACCAGCTAAAAGGAAGCAATAACTGTCCTTCAGTTGGCAGACAAAATGTTAAATGTTGTATACCTACACTTTGGAATATTATTCAACAATAATAGGGAATAAAGAAGCATCTGCTACAGTGTAGGTGAACCTTGAGACCATTACGCAAAACAAAAAACAAGAAGTAAAAATATTCATGGTATGTGATTCTATTTATATAAACTAATCGGAATGGACAAGACTCTTTAGAATAGTTTAGTGGTTTCGAAAGACTGGGCGTGAAGGATTGAGAGGTGATCACTGGAGGGTGCAAGATTTGTGAGTGTGCACATGCATGCATGCGTGCGTGAGTGTGTGTGTACCCACGCATGTGCTCATGCATGCACATGTGATTTTGTGTGTGTGCATGCGTGCTGGCTAACCAACAAGCTCTAGGAGTCCTCTTGTGTCCAACACGTTCCCCATCAATATTGAGGCTGTACATGCATGCAGCCGCACCTGGCTTTCTATGTGGATTCTCAGAATTAACCTCAAGTCCTGATGCTTGTGCAGCTATAACTTAACCCCTTAACTCACCTCGCCAGGCTCCAGGGTTTCTTTGTAGAACGTTAATAAAGACTGCACTAACTGTGGTGATGGTTGTCCAGTCCTTAGAGAGTAAGACACGTTACCTGTGCACAAAGTGAGTCAATTTTATGGTATAAAAATTACACTCAAAAGCTACTTTAAAATCTGTAAAGTCAGAGGCTGGAGAGGTGGCTTGGAGGTAATACAGGCTTCTCTGCTCCTACAGAGGAGCTTAGTTCTCTTATTCGGCTCCAGAGGGACCCAAAGCTGTCTGCCACGCACACAGGAACACATAATTAAAGACAGAATTGATTTCTCAATATGTAACGTCTGGGCAAGCAACTTCAGGTATCTATCTGTCCTACATTCTCCAGTTGCCAGAAAGGAAAGCTTGTACTTCATGTCAGTAATCACTACGTTTCTGTTATTTAAACACAAATGTGTTCTGTGCGATACTCATGGGACAGTTACATTTCTTAAATCCGCCCAGAGGAGATGGCTTATTAGTACAGTGCTTTTAAATTTTAAAATTGATTTATTTGTGCGTGAATAGGTGCTTTGCCTGTCTGTATGTGTGTGGTGTACTACTTGCATGCCTGGTGCCTGTGGAGGCCAGAGAGGGTGTTGGATCTCCAAGAACTGCAGTTACAGACTGTTGTGATCCATCATGTGGGCCCTGGGGATGGAACCTGGGTCCTCTGATGAGCTGTTTACTGTTGAGACATCTCTCTCGTCATTGTGGTTTTTGTTTTCATTTTAGAAAAATTTTATTATTTTTCTGTACCCATCTCTTGCCTATGAGAAAATAGAAGAAATCATCCAGAAAATCTTTAAGACAATTTAGGGTAACTTCAGTGCTGTATCTGGGTTTCCCAAGATTTTTCATGAATAGAAACTCTCCAGAGAAAGGCCACATGCCTGTATTACAATGACGTAATAGACACAATTGTCGAGGTTTGGTCTGTTGCTATGTATGTATGCTAAATATTGGCTCTGGCTGCCCCCAGAGATGAGGAGAGTCTCACATAGACCCAAGTGATGCTATGTAGCCTTGTGCCCCTCCCCCCAAGTTATCTCTGATTGGTGAATAAAAATGACTAGAGTCTATAGCTGGGCAGAAGAGAGGTGGGTAGGGTTTTCAGTTCCTGGGCTTGGGGTCAGAGGAGAGACAAGGGGAGAAGAGAGAAGGTGGAGAGAGAAGACACCATGGGGTAGGTGAGTCATGAAAATATGGCCATGAGGAATGGCCTGTTGGAGTTAAGAGTGTCCCAGATGGAGCATGGCAAGTCATAGCTCAGGGTTATTGATGGAGAAGTAGATTCTAATAGCTCAGAGGTAGACATCTGCTCAGCTCTAGTGAATTAATGGCTTTTTATAAATATAAAAGTTGTGTGTCTTTGATCTGGGAACTGAATGATTAAGGTGGGGTAGAAACCCCCAACTGAGGTTAAATATTTAATACAGCACACAGTAGCAAGGAATTTAATATCAAGCCAGAGACGGGATGAAGCAGAGTGTAAGCACTCCATGGATATCTTTGGTCTTGTCACCTTGTCTACACCCCTCTTACAGATGCAGGCACACCCAGATGATGAGGTAGCTTGACCTCATGGGTTCTGAGTTAAGCAGAGCTAGAATGATGGATTCTAATTCCAGCCCAGCCAAACAGTCTCTGATGGAAAAAAAAAAGTCATGGCTTTGCAAGTTAGATACCCTTAGTGTGGGTTTCTCACCTTTACATGACTCATTTATGAAACCTCCACAGTCCTGTCTCACACCTCTTCTCTCTTTGCAGGTCCTGCTCAGGGTCCCCAGGCAACTGAGGCTGTTGCAAAGGCTGGTATGTATATCCTCGGACACTGTGTTCAAATACTCCTCTCTTCTGCTTCCTTTGAACCAGGATCTACTTTATATGCATGGTCCCAAAAGCCCTTGCTGCTCTTTAGAGAAGAATTCTAGCATGAAGTGGTATAGTTGATTCCTTTAGACATTTCCTCATAGTTGATTCCTTTAGACATTTTCTCAAAGGGAGATTTTTCTTTCTTAAAAAGGGGGCCAGAGAGTCAGTGGGTAAGAGTGTTTGCTACACAGTTGTGGGGTTCTGAGTGAGAATCCCCAGCATCCATGTAAAAAGCCTAATGTAGCTGCATGCAGGCCTGTTCCCCAGATGTTGTGAGGGACAGGAGGATCACTAGAGCTTGCTGGTTCTCTATCTCGAGTTCAGTGAGAAACACTACCTCAGAGGGAATGACAGAGTAGGACTCCTGCGGCCCCCTCTGGCCTTGGCCTGCAAGCTCATGAGAACACAGCCCCCATCCCCACAAAGACACCATACAGAGCTTCAAATACCTGCACTACAAATCAAAAATCTAAATCCATCATACACATCTGTCTATTTTCTGAAACATTAGGAAATAAAGGCTTTGTTTCGAAGTGAAGAGCATTTGCAGATTGAAGCATTGTGTGATGGGAGTCGGGTGGTCTCTCCAGGCATGATGGAGTCTGTGAACACATTCCCTGACGGTGAACAAATTCTGACAGTTAAAAATAGGTTGTTGGCCATCTGGTGTAGCTAATCTCTGAGATGCTTCTATGGGGTCCCTGCCCTTCTTCCTACTATTAATTTAAATCCCTCTAATTGGGAACTTATTGGGGATGCTCACGCAACCTATGACATCTGCCTTTTGAGTTGGAAGATTCCCTAAGAAATATGACATCAGTTTAATGGTTTTGTTTTTGATGTAGTTGCTGTATAAATCCTTTGTGTCCCTCTGTTTATCATTTCTTTTGTAGCCTCTGAATTTCATTGTTGATCAAAAAGACTTTTTTTTTTTTTTTTTTTTTTTTTTTTTTTTTTTTTTTTTTTTTTAAAGAAGGGGTCTCCTGCATCTCAGGCTGGGCTCAAACTCTCTATGCAGCCAAAACTGTCCATTGGTTCCTGATCCTTCTTGTCCTCCTGATCCTTCTGCTTCTATTTCCCAAATGCAGGGAGGATTGCTGGCATAGGTGTGCTACCATGTCTGGCAGTTATACAAAGATTTTCATGACCCTGTCACCTGTTCATGGGCTCCCTCACGTTTTCTTAGAAACCTCTTAACATTTCCAAGTCTTCTTCTCACAAGCATTACACATGTTTTAACATGAGCTCTGTCCATGCAGGCTCTTTCCAGGAGTCATGCGTATTGATGTGTTAGAACAGCAGCTTGCGTCTGAACACAGCACACCAGGCCAAAACAGTTCCACGTGTAAGAGGTTTATTGGGAGAGAGAGGGATGAAGTGGTGGTAGAAAGAGAAAGGGGAGGAGAGAGAGAGGGAGGGGTGTTCCTCTTATATATATATGGATGGTAACATGGTCACAGGTAAAGGTGGGAGGTGAGCCCAATGGATTCTGGGAATATGGTGGCTGTTGCCTTGGCAATAGGTCTATGCGGCCCACCTGTGTGACCTCATGGATTTCAGAGGTCCTAATGTCAACACATACGCTATGTGCCTCAAGGGGTAAAACTCTAAACATAGCAAATGTATTTATTCATGTGAAATTGCATGCTCCGGCTTCTGCCTGTGCCTGGAGTCTCCCTTACCAACAGTTGTTCTCAGTATGTTCTAAATTATAAGTTATGAATAGAAAGTAGACAGCTCAGAATATTCCAGGTTTTAATTAGTGAACAGCAACTGAGCAGCATCAACTAGGATTCTCTCACCATTGTCAGGACCACAGAGATATGCTTGGTTATATTTGGAACTAATTAGATTTCTCTTTTTGTAGAAGTTCTTGGACACACATACACATGAGCGTGAGCACACACACACACACACAGACACAGACACGCATACACACACATGAACACATGCATGCTCATGCATGCACACAGAGAGATTGTAATTTGAATATCATGAATATCTTTGTATCTTAGCTTCTCCCATACTTAAGAGACACTGGCCAGCTTTATCAAAGCAATTCACTCATGTCATTTAGCCTCTGACAGCAGGGATCCTTCTTAGTAGCCCATTGGGAGATAGTGTTCTGAAGTTTGTGCCAAGAATTATTTTTTTGTAATGCGGTATGATATACAAACACTGAAATGATTGACATGGAGGAATAAATAAACTAACATGTCACTGGTAACAGAAGTCATGCCCTACATACAGAGCCACACGCAGAAGCACCTGGGCCTGACAGGAAACAGTGAGCAGGGTAGGTGTCAGGGCACAGCCCAGAGCGTCTATTAGAATTTTCATGGGAAGGAATGTGCAAGTGGGTGGCTGTGCCCCGTAAGCTTTGCTTTGGACACTTGCGTGTTGTTCCTGTCAGGCTCCTGGCTGTAGCAGCTGTCCCTCATCGCCCAGAACACACTTCCAGGGGTGACTGGGGGCAGAGAGTATTGGTTTTCTGTGGGAGAGTTTGATAGAGGAAGTGGTCAGCGGTGTGGCTTCTAGATAATTTGGTTAGCATACTGAAGGCATAGTGGCACAGAGTCACTACTGGCTCTACAGCGAGGGAGGAGTCTCTCCAGAAAAATATTCTCAAATAATAGGACGTCAGGTTATGCCATCTGCAGGGAAGTGGATGCAAGCGAAGAGAAGCATATTAAAAGAACTAAGCCAACCCCATAAAGACAAATATTGCATGTTTTCTTTCACTTGTGGGTTCTAGACCTTGTAGATACATAACATTGTTCATGTATAGACGACAGGAAAGCAGAAGCAAATTGTCCAGAAGGATAAAGGGGATTGATGGGACACGGGTAAGGGAAGCATAGTGGGGCTGAAAGGGAAGTGTGTACAAAGTGCACTTTCATATGAAAATGGCCTCATAGAACACTCTATGAATGACAGTCAGGACAGCTGGTGACTTGGTGCTGACTGTCTGTCGGTCTCTTGTGGGTACTGCTTACATCTGTGTCTGTCTCCCCAGCACAGAGTGTCACTTTCAGATTACTGAAGGGTACTTCTCCCTGGATAGAGGTTATTGCAGTAATGTTACTGCTTATCTCTAAATGTCAGAAGGTATCGCTGTGTAGATTGTATGAACATGAACAGGTGAATTGGGGCTGAGGTCATGTTCTGTCTGCACATGGCAGGGAGGGAATGATTTCCCCCAGGTGGTAAACGCAGCATCCAAGGAGACTTCATCAGTGGCAACACGTGCTATGCAGATTTTGTAAAGAAGAAGAGGATGACTAAAGGTCATCTGACCTAGAACCCAGTTACCTGCTCCATTCCAACCTTCTCCTCTGTAAAACAAGGGGGAGTGGGGTTAGATTGCTTTATTTAACTACCCCAATGTATTTCTCCTAATGACTGTAAATGACAGTTAGGCCAGGGGACCCTCAGAGATGGCACAATAGTTTGGAGTACTGGCTGCTTTCCCAGAGAACCTGAATTCTGTTCCTAGCAGGTACACGGCTGCTCACAGAGTTCTATAAATCCAGTTCCAGAAGGTTCCAATGTCCTCTTCTGTGCTCTGTGAGCACTAGATATGCATATGATTCACATACATAAGTGTAGGCAAACACACACTTGTAAAATAAAAACAACTAAATAAATCTTTCTTTCTTTATTATTACTAAAGAATGGTTAGTCTAGAACCAAGCACCAAAGGGTTAATAATCTTCTAGGAAGAGGAACCTGAACTGAGCTCTGGCAGCTGATGTTCCTAACATTCCACAGCGACATTTCCAGATGGCAACTTGGGTAATTCAGGACATCCTCTGGGTGGCTTGAAGCTAAGTGACTCCCATGAGTCATACCCGAACCTCTGGTCCCTCAGGCAGCTAATTAAGGCACGCCCTGCCTCAAACCACTTTTCCATCTGGGTTGGTTTTGGAGGAAAAAAATAATGAAGAAATTATATTATGTCACGAGAAGCTTTCTTTTGCTTTGTATTTTCCAGTTGACATTTCCAAACAAAATAATTATTTATATATAAATGTGGAGACCATGTTGAATTTTTAAGAACTATATTGGGAAATTTTGAGGCAACCCTTTTATAATCTTCCTTTGATGACAAATTTCCACACACTTCTGCCATGCAGAACTCTGTTTGCTTTCTGGTGTCAGACTCATTCGCCCACATGTCACCTTCTTAGCCAATATGTGCCTCACTTTGACTCCATCCTAATTAATCTGGTGTTGTCACCACTCCTGAAATGAGCACAGTTTACTTATGTCTGTGTGCTCTCTGTCTCTCTGTCTCTCTCTGTCTCTGTCTCTCTCTCTCTCAGCCTTTCTTTGTTTCTCCTTTCCTTCCCCTTCTATTCTGTCCCTTTCCCTCCATCTACTCCCTTTCC
>NW_022196913.1:7171847-7198205 GCF_008632895.1 Mastomys coucha
CCCTTGCTGCCTTTCCTCTCTCCCTCTCTCCCTCCCTCCTTCCCTCTCTCCCTTGCTGCCTTTCCTCCTCCCTTCCTCCCCCTCCCTTCCTTCTTTCCTTCTGTCCTCCCTCACTTCCATCCTCCCTTCCATCCTCTCTTATTGGTGACTGAACCCTGGACTTCATGCATGCTAGGGAAGCATTCTTACCTCTGCACTATCTTCTCAGTCCAGAACATCTCTATCATACTCTTCCACTATCTACAATTTCAGAATCTATGGGGGGGGGGGACTGCTTTCTTTCACACTTCGCAGATATCACTGAATTGTCTTTCTCCAGTAATTTTATTCCTGTTTTGTTTGTTTGTGGGGCCTGACTACTGAACCCAGCACCCATGTATGTGAGAGGGTCTACCATGGAGGTGAACCGCAGCCATTTATCTTTCTTCTGAGCTCTGGAACGTCTTGCAGAAATGGTTCCTGCGGCATCTCCTCGTGTTACTCAGGGTTTATCAGTGTTATTTTCTCTTCATTTAGCATGTATATGTGTATGTGTGTTTGTGGATGCATGTAGATTGTTGGGGGCAGGGTGTACATGTAAATTTGTGCATAATTGTGAGGAGGACAGAGGTCAATCCCAGGCATTGCTTCTCAGAAGTTGTCCACCCTGGGTTTTGAGATAGAGTCTCTCACAGACCTGGAGCTCACTGGTGGACTGCCAGTGAGCCTGGGGAACCCTCTCTCTGCCTCCCCAGCACTCACCCCCAGGCCAAGATTTCTCTACATGGTTTCTGGGGATGGAAGTCCTGACCTCATGATTTCATAGCAAGCACTTTAGTAGCTGAGCCATTTTTTAAGTTGCTTCCATACTGAAATCTAGGGAAGAAAGAGGAGAAGAGAGGGAGGAAGGGAAAGAAAACAGAAGAAGAGAAGAAAGAACATAGAGAGGGACAGAGAAGTCACCATCGTGGTGGCTCCTAGTCACCATGCGTTTACATATTTACTGCACAGTAGGAATAGGAGTAAGCTGGAGCTGCTAACATGCACACTTGATTCTGAGCGATTTGAGACTGGAGCTGCTTCTGCAGGAGGCAAAGTTGTGGAGTAACTGCAGGGACTCCTGAGAAAACAGTAACTGGGCAGAAGCTGTAAGACTAAAATTGATCCCAACACTCTTCCAACGTATGTCCTTGGACTCATAAACCATGTTTCATGGTCTTGTTGTAATACTGTGGGAACTCAACTATGCCTGCAACTTTTATTTTAGGCCTGAACGATCAGAATAAACAACATTTTACTGGGCATCTTCTGATTTTTCACATTTATTACCTTTCACTTATTTAGTTGGTATATGTAGGGGCACATGTGTGCCACAGCACACAAAGGGAGGTCGGAGGTTAACTTGCAGGAATCAGTTCTCTTTTAACAACATCTGAGTGCCAGGATTGAGTTTGGGCCACCAGGCTTGGCAGCAAGCTCCTTTACCCAGAAAGCCATCTCTCTAGTTCTGATTTCTCATGTTTCCTTTATTTACTTTTAAATGTGTGTGTGTGTGTGTGTGTGTGTGTGTGTGTGTGTGAGAGAGAGAGAGAGAGAGAGAGAGAGAGAGAGAGAGAGAGAGAGAGAGAGACCTGTGTGACCTGTGTGTGGTTGCTCTTGATGCCCAAAGAGGATATATCAGACCCCTTGGAACCTGAGTTACAGGTGGTTGTAAGCTGCCCAGTAAATGGGTTCAGGGAACTGAACTTGGGTTTTTTGAAGAGCAGCAAGTGTTCTTAACTGCTATGCCATCTCTCAAACCAATTTCATTTTATTGCATTTTTCAAAAGTAATTTTAGTTCATTACATATGTGGGTTTTTTTTTAGAAATTTAAAATATTTTCTTTGAGAATTTCATACAATGTATTTTGGATCATATTCATCCTCTATCCCCCAACTTCTCCCAGATTCACCCAAGTAAGTTTGTTCCATGTTCTTCCTCTTCCTCTTCTTCCTTTTCTTCCTCTTCTCTTCTTCCTCTTCCTTCTTCTAAATCCATCAAGGCAAATTTTTGTTATCTATGTCCTCTTGGACATGTGGCCTTCCACTGTGGTCAAGCGATCAGGGGTTACACCCTTAAAGAAAACTGACTCTCTCCTAGCAGCAATCAATTGTCAATAGATCCAGAACATTTAAAAACTCAAAGATATTATTTCTTATCTGAAAATCAAGAGTCAACCAACACAGTATTACATTAACACAGTATTATATGCAGCAAAGGAACATGTTTAATTATTTTGAAAATATATTGGACCAGAAATATCTACCAAAAGGAGATACATTGTATTTAGAGGGTTATAAACTTCTGTTTAGTTATACTTTTAATAATCCTGTGACCAAGGGCAAGTACCAAACCTTTAAGCAAAAGACTTAGTGAAAAGTTAGTGAGAACTTTTTTTGATAATGTATAACTGCAACAGTATGGAAATATGTTCCGTCCAATGTCTTCAGAGTTTACAGTTTATTAGAGGACCAGTAACCATCACAGCTACCCGCTGAGTCAGCAGCAAGACCAAGTTACAGCTGTTATATTTATGTAGGGGATCTATAATAAATATAATTTTTATTATACTGTGGGAGTTTCCTTGGCTGTCTAGCAAATGTCAGTGTAAAGGCTGTGTGCAGGAGGGAATCCATTAAGGAGAGGCCCAGGATTGGGAATTGGGGCTTATGAAGGTCATTGTGGGCTAATGACATAAAGTCACAGGGTAAATGACAAAGAAAGGCCAAGCTTGAGAGCATCTTTCCTTTTATACCTTGTCTTTATAATTTGCACCATTGACCTCTTCAAAAGAGATCTCAAGGGGATTTTAGTGTGTGGTGGAGTATATGTGTACATATAGATGTGTGTGCATTGTACATTTGAGTCCATGTGCCCATGGAGGATAGCGATCACTGCTGAGTATCTTTAATCATTCTCAATTGTTCTCTACCTTATTTTTGAGGCAATGTCTCTCAGTGAATATGGAGCTCATCAATTTGGCTAGACTGGCTGGTCAGTGAACTCCAAGGATCTTACTAAATCCACATCCCCAGAGCTGGGATTATAGTGGATGCTACGGAATCTAACTTGGCTCTTTAGACTTGTGTGGCAAACATTTTGCTGACTTCCCAGTCCCTCAATGGCAGTTTTGATTTAGAAGTCTAGTTTACAGAACATGCCATCAAAAAACTTCCTGTAGATGTACAACAGCACAGAGTTTGGGATATCAAAAAATGGGACTAAATTCTACTTAAGATGAAGTTATACTAAACAGCAAACTCAAATGCTATGGATATTACATAGACACTTCTGTCTTACACTGTTGTATAAAAACCTTGGTGCAAAACTCTGGCTTAGAGCAGTAGCTATCTTGCATGATGTTGGAGGCAAAGATTAGGGCAGAGATCATCGTGCACTGTAGACAGAAGTCACTCAGAGGTATCTGTCTAGTAGAGGGGCTGACTTGGAGGTTCAGAACAGTTTTCCCCCATGCTGAGCTTGGCAATGATGGTTAGAGCTAGCACTGTGAACTCTGATGTCTGTGTGTGGCCTCAGTAGCAGGTCAATACCTAGAAACCGCGAGTCTTAGAAAGGGGTATTTCAGGATACCTGGATAAGAACTAGGTTTTACTATGGCCTTGCCTTATAGTTCTCAAATACAACTTCCAGTATATTTTGTAGGTGATGCAACCTATCAAGGTCTGGACTCAATGAAAAATAAAACCTCACCTCATAATGGGAGAAGAAACAAAGACATTTGTGGTTAGAAGTAAAAGTGTAATTCCATATACCATTCTGTATTGTATGTACCAAAGCTGGTCCTTATTGTTTCTACTGAAAAGGTGTTGAAGGTGGGACTCCTTTTTGACTCTTTCTAGTGGTAGAATAAGGTGTGTACTGTTGTGGAATGCCACTCTTGTTGAATTTATTGTTTGCTCAAGTGAATTTGTAAACAACTGGTTCTTGTTGGCAGGGGTTCCTCAGTCATTCAGGGAAGCCAACGATGCCATTCAGGAGGCACTGGCATCCATCCACATCCCAGAATGTGTTTGTGCCATTTATTTCAGTGGTATATATAACCAGTGAAGCACAAACAAACTGCTTCTTGATCTCATTTATTTTCACATCTGTCTTCTTGACTATTGTACCAACATTTATATCATTTGTCCTGAAGAAAATCCATAAATAGCTAAGGAGGCCACCTTGGCCAATGGGCTGTGCTGGTCTGTGCTTTATTGTTGTGGTCACATAGGTATAATGATGCCATCTGTCTTAGTTAGGGTTTTATGGCTGTGAACAGACACCATAACAAAGACAACTCTTGTAAGGACATTTAATTGGTGCTGGCTTACAGGTTCAAAAGTTTAACATTATCATCAAGGTAGAAGCATGGCAGAGTCCAGGCAGGCATGGTGCAAGAGGATCTGAGAGTTCTACATCTTCATCTGAGGGCTGTTAGGAGAAGACTATCTTCCAGTCAGCTAGGATGAGGGTCGTAAAGTCCATGTCCACGGTGACATACCCACTCCAATAAGGCCACACCTACTCCAACATGGCCACACCTTCTAGTAGTGCCTCTCCCTGGGCTCAAACATAGACAAACACCACACCATCTTAGCTCTTTTTCAGACTATAGTTCAGTGTCATTAGGTGTATCAATTAGCACTATACCCATCCCCAGAATGCTTTGCTAAATGGAAAATATACCATTAATAAGCCCTAGTTCCTTTCTTTGCTGGTTACTGTGAACTCTGATGTTCATTAGCCACTGCATGTAGGTGACTTCATACAGTTCTTGCTTTTCTGTGCCTAGTGTTTTTAATTAGCATAATAGCTTCAAGTGTTACTCTTATTGGAGAGCATGGCAGGATGTCCTTTCCTTTTCAGGGTGCATAGATTACATTGTATCACATATCCCTTTTTGCTTATCAGTTCACCTGTTGATGGACTCGTGGTCTGTTTCTACCTTGTTACTGACGACAACACTCCTCTAAGTACAGAGAAACAGATGGCAGCTATTTTTAATCTAGAGCTTTCAAGGCATAAATGAGTGAGATAGGATTGGAATAAGAAAAAACATGCTAAAAATGCATGGAAACTTGAGTACTGGCAGCCTCAGAGCCAGTGAGACATTTGAGATTGGTAAGGTCAAGAGTGAACCAGAAGATGGCTGTGGTCTAGAAGTTAGATCAGAAAAGAGCCTTCATCTCTGCTAGTAGATTATAGTCTCAGATTCAGATGCCAGACAGAGATGCCCTCCAAATTCTCAACCATTAAATATCTTCCAAACTTGGTTATTTAAAACAACTATGAGTAAAATAATTGAAGATCTCCTCCTAAAACACATCAATCAATATTTTGATTAACTTACTTTTGATTATTAGGTGTTTGAGTAACTAATATCTGGTTAAACTGTTTAATAGTAGAGTCAGGACTAGCAAACTATATGAAAACAGGAAACAATTAAGCCCTCTGTCACATCAATATAACTTCTCTGCTCCACTGTAAGCACCAAAGCATCCTTAGATCATCTGAAAATGAACAGATTTGTGGCTGTGTACAATAAGCATTCATGCACTGCAGTGGGTGGCCTACCTACCACAGATTACCCATCCCTATAGATGAACCGCAGGGCAGAGGGATCTGAATGGGGGTTTGAAATACAGGGGAATTAAAAGCAAAGGATTGATGGATGACTAGTGAGTTGCAATGTATTCATAAAATATAATGTTATGCAGCTATCAAAAACCAGAGGCAGATCTTTTTGTTTGGTAGCATTTTCCAAAGAAACTGACTCTTCATTTCTCCTACTGAGATCGTACATATCCTCTTTGTTTTGGAAAGTAAGGGTATTTTGTGATTGTTTTTGTCAACAAGATAAGATAGTAAAAAATACTATTTTTTTGTTTCCAGTATTTAGCTCAAGGCTGTATTTTTGTCACTGAGCCATAGCCCCTATTTCTTTACATCTTTTAATTTTAAAGTAAGATCTCATTAATTATCCCAAGTGGTGTTGGGCTCACTGAAGCCTGGGTAGGCCTTGACATGGCAACTCCCTTGCCTTATAGCATTTCAAATAACAGGACCAGGCCCAGCTAGCTGTGAGATCTTGGAAGTTAGAGCACATAGCAGGGTCTGTTTCACTGCTGGAAAAACCTTCAGATGGTTTGTGAAGTCTCCAGCTACAACAGACTCTGATAAGGCTGTGAATTAACATGCGTTGGGTTGCTGTTGGGTCAACATAAAACAGGAAGCTATCAGCCAGCTTTGAATTAGTTCTAGCTGCATTCTCCATTTGACTATGAAGGAGCCAGACCTATCAGCCAAGTTTAACAGAACTCTTAGTCTGCAGAAAGCATTGGAAGAGACGCAGTTGTTAAGTTATCAAGCTTTGGACTGGTTTGTTTTGTTGCATGCGATAATTGGAATTTGTAGATAAAGGTGAGTATATTATTACGTTGCTAGGAAAAACAAAACAAGACAAACCAAAACAAATAAGTACATGAGTCCTGTACCCACTTGTGGGAGGGTGTACTCCACACTGCCTAATATCACATCTGAGAAACAAAGCTGTAAATTCAGCGTCGGAGGAAGGCCCTTATTTGTCATTTATATTTGGTATAGTCTGAACATTTAACCATATGCATGAGACTTGATACTTAAAAAAAATTTTTTTGTATTTACATGCATGAATATTTTATCTGCATGCATGCCTGTGTACCATGCACATGCCCAGTGTCTAAGGTAGTCATAAGAGGATATTGGAGCCCTAGTTAGGCTGAAGTAACATATGGTTGTGAGCTGCCATTTGAGTGCTAGAAATTGAACTTGGATCCTCTGGAAGAGCAAGCAAGCAGTGTTCTTAACTGCTGAGCCATCTGTCCAGCCCTGAGATTTGATCAATTTTTAAAAATCATTATTTCTTTTAAATTACATGTATGTCAATATGAGTGTTCATGGAAGCCAGAGGCACCAGATACCCCGTGGAGCTTGTTACAGGAGGTTGTTTGATGCCTGATGTGAGTGCTAAGAAGTGAACCTGGATCCTCTGGAAGACCACTAAACATTCTTAGCCAGTGAGTCCCGAGGGTGAAACGTTTTTGAGATACAGATTAAATTGTAAGTAGCGCCATTTTTAAAAAGCTTAGTTCACAATACTTGTTTGATTTTCACAGATTCTCCTTTTCTTTCTTGTGCATTTGTGGGAATCTGAGCAGAACCATGTGCCATAGGATCTTTTAGGCTTTTCACAAATTCTCAGGAGTACAGCTGTGAATAACTTTTACACATGCCGTCACACTAGGAGAGAAAACATCATACTTACAAATGTTTAATTTAGTAAGAAAACCTGTTCCTAGAAACAACACAGATCAAAGTCAATGCTTCATCTCAATTCTTGATTCCCTTTGGTGATCTTGCTTTGAAAGATGCTATGACACAGGTTTTAAATTCCATGTACCTGACAGGCCTCTCTCCCCAGCCTATTTCTCATTTTTATAAAATGTACTGAAGATTCTTAATAAGATCATTTTTAGCAGAAGCATTTTGTTGAACTCCATCTGGAACCTCTTATGGATCCAAATCACTTCAGGGGAGGGACACCAGCTCCTCCTATGAGAGAGTGCTGTGCAAAGCAGCTCTTTCCCAGTTGGTGTGAGTTTCCTTGAACTGCAATCCTGCATTCCTCACTTTTGGCTTCCTGCTAGGCTCCATGGATCTCAGAAGTGGGTGTGCTTCTAATGGCTTATTCAAGCCATCTCAGTTCACACTGTAAGTTACTTTAAAACTTCTAGAACTCGAGCACTCATAGTTTAGGCAGCTCAATAAGGCAGACTGCTCTGAGCTCCTGGTTTTGTGGGGTTGGGGTGCAGAGGAGAACTTTCCTTTCTGATAAGTTTTCCATGATACTGCTGGTGAAAGGACCCCACTTTGGGAATTAGCTTTTTTTCCCCCTAGTATGGGGAACACTGAAACTTTTTATTGGACTAGTCGACTTTTAACAAATTGAAGTGCATATCCTACAAATATTAATTTCCCTCAAATCCCACTAGGATTCTGCAAAAGTCTCATTGGATTTGATTGCTTTATGTTGTAACTATAAAGTTTTTAACTATATTTATTTTTGAGTGAGTATCACTACAGTGTACAGACCAAACTGTAGAATTTTTCTTCTTTAAGTAAATTATTATTTACATAAGTAAAAAGTTATTTCAAATATGCTTCATCCTCCTGCCCCGCCCCCCGAACTTGATTACTTAGCAGAACTTCACTTCAAGCTTATGTCTTCCAGCTGTCTCAGAGAGACACAGTATACTTCAACTTGTCCCATTTGTCCCATTTGGTTGTCAGGTTTTTTTTCCAGGCACTAAAGACCGGAACTCCCCCACCCCCGTCATAACTGACAAAAAGATGAGTATTGTTGCTGCCCCTGCATAGAGCACAGTCGACTGCCGTTTCTTTTTCCTGTTCCTAAGCTTGGCTCAGATCCTGTTGCCCACCCTTCTGTGGGAGTTTGAGTGTATTTCTTTTGCAGTTACTGTAAGCGCCTAGAGGCAACCAAGTGGCCAGGCTTCTCCCCTGAGGACCTCCACCCCCACTTCGGTTCCACCTACAGAACACTCTGACTGCCCCTAAGGGCTGAGCCCAGCCCCTGGGCTGTACAGAGTAAAAATCCCAAGCTCTGGACTTAAATCCCATCAATCCCCACCTTGGAAATCTCTGCCCTGGAAATATCCCATCTCACCACCCCGCAAGAAATCTTATATAAACCCTGTCTTTTGCTCAGTTCTATGCTGCTTCTCCCCCAACATGGCCGCCCTCCTGAGTGTGACTTGCTGTCTATGAAGTGAGAATGAGATGTCAGTTCCAAGATCACATGGGGTTATGTCTTGTCTGTCTGCCTGAATAGTAATAATAAAATGCCACAATTTGAGTGGCCTTGACAGATAAGAATGGTTAAATAAGACTGAGAATGGAGGGTCTTTGCACACACACACACACACACACACACACACACTGAAAATGCTATACATACATGCACACATCACAAACTTGGCTATTTACAAGCTAAGATGGAAGTGCTGAACAAATGTTGAGTCCTGATAGACTCTGAAATTGGACTTTCAGTTGTCAAGGCCACCCACATGCAGCTGAACACCATCACACTGGGGGTTAAGGCTTCAATAGCCAGATTGGAGGCAGGGGTCGGGGGCCTTCAATCAACCCATAGCCCTGTCAGTTGCTCAGCCACTTCCTGTAGTTAGGGCATCAAGGTTAGGAATGCATTTCCTCATGAGGGCTTCCTTCCTTTTTGGGGCTTCTACTACCAGATGTTACCAGGTATAGCTAGGAAAACTGAAAAAAAAAAAAAAAAAACAAGGAACAGTTTTATTGAGCTCTTAAATTTTCCCACCAACTTCTGCCCTTACAAAGAGATACCAGTGAGGATGAAGGGGATTTCCACCAAGCCTTCTTGAACATGAGTTCAAACCCCGGGACCTACATGAGGGAAGTAGAGAGCTGAGTTTTACAAGGTATCCCCTGACTTCCACCTATGTGATAGCAGACACAGAGTAAACAAATATACTTTTGGAAAGAAGCTGTTGTGATCAATGTAATTAGTACAGACTTAACTTTTCTCTTTCTTTGGTTCCTAATCTCCTGATAGTCTCTTGACTTTGCTACTAATTTATATAAAGACTAATATATAACCATGGAGCTGTGATCCAGGCGGGAAAACCCTTGACTGTACTGTTTTCTCTGATGAATATGGAAATCAATGTGAACTGATCATTCTGGGGAGCACATTCTGAAGCTGTGTGTGATCAACAGAGTGATTCAAAAGTTTGTAGCAGGAATAATGGATATTGCAAACTTTTAAACGTTCAACAATTTACAAAGCTATACCTAATTAATGTTTGGGTTTTTTTTTTTTGAAACTGAATACCATTGTGTTCTCTTATAAAAGTTAGTGTTGAAGAGTTGGTTTTACATCATGAACTGATTATTCAATAGAAGCTGTTTTTATGAGTGAAATGAGCTAAAATGGAGAGTTAAGGACAAGATAAGAGAGAGCACAGGACTCATTCTCAAGCTGGAGATTCTGTTTCCCATGTGGGAAAAGACTCAGAGCCCCAAGTGCTTGGGTCCATCTTCATGTGTCACCGAGAAGAGCATGCCTTTTAACTCCCACAGAAAACCAAGCCCTTGATGGCGGAGTTTTCCGTGAAATCTACCATCATTTCCCGCTATGCCTTCACCACGGTGACCTGCAGAATGCTCAACAGAGCTTCTGAAGACCAGGATGCTGAGTTCCAGATGCAGATTCCAGAATCGGCTTTCATCACCAACTTCACCATGTAAGTGATGCCGTGGTCAGAGGCAGACAGTTGTCTGTAGACGGTCAGGGTGAACCCGAGAAGGTACGAGGTGCCCATTAACTGCGAGAATGTATATCCTATAGGTGATCTAAGAAGCAGAGGGTTGCCTGCCTGCTCTCCTTCCTCTGTCCCTTGTGTGCGCTGCTGCTGAGGTTGCGGCTGTGCGTTAGTTAAAAGGGGGCAATGCATAATCGTGAGATATTTTATTATAGGAAATAAAAAAATAGTCTAGCCATTTAGAGAGAAAGAAAGGAGAGGAAGGAGAGAAGAGGAGAGAGAGAGAAAGGAAAGGAAGAAAGCAAGAGAGCAAGAGAGGAGAGCAAGAGAGGGAGAAGGCAAGAGAGGGGGGAGAGCAAACCGCCCCTTATGTATTGTGAGGTGTGGCTGTCTGTAGGGCGGGCCATGCCTGGCTATGGTCAGATGACTGGGGATGGGTCCCGCTAGGATGCTGGGAGCTTGGGGCATTGTCTACCTGACAGAGCACATCTCCTGCGGGGGTGTGTGTGTGGGGGGGAGGGGTAGCTGTCGGGGGTTGGGACTGAAACAGGAGCCTGAGACCCAGGAGTTATGGCCGAACACACCATCCATCCCTTGCAGGCAGAAATTACCCACTGGAGCTCCGGGGTTCTAGACTTATGCTTGACTGGGCCAAGGTTGCCTGAAGAGACCACTGCCCTACATCACCTCCCTTCTCTTCCTTCCCTCCCTCCCTAGCTCCTTGTTTCCTTTCCTCTTCTTTCCTAACATCCTTACATTCCTCCCTTCCCTCTCCTTTCCCTTCCTCCCTTTTCTCCTCCCTACCTTTTCTCCCTTCCCCCTTTCTCCTCATCTATTTTCTTCTTTCATTCCATTCTTTTCTCCTTCCACTTTCCTCCTCCCCCTCTTTCTTTTCTCCATCCTTCATGGCCACTCTAGGACAAGCACCCGTTGAGGGGATTGGTATAACAAAAAAGAATATTGCTCTGCTCCAGAAATTCCAGCGAAGGAAAAATAGTCAACAATTAAGTAAATGAATTAGTAAACGAGATAATTTTGAACAGCAGTGAACACTATGGTATAAAGATTGAGAGGGGCTTCTGTTTCTACTTGCTAAGACAAAGTCTTTTTTATGTAGACCAGACTAGCTTTGAACCCATCATCCCTCATGCCCAGCCTCCTGAGGGCTAGTGTTAGAATTACCACCATCATGCTTGTCAAGAAGGGCTCCTTTGGGAAGGGAGTTCAGGGAAATAACTGTGATTAATTTGAGACCTAAACAGTGAGACAGTATTAAACTTTTGTGATATTATCAAATCTATTTCTTCTTATTCTGCTCTAAGAGGTAAAGAGTTATAACCAGGGTAGGAATTTTGTGTTTCATTTTTTTATGCAGGAAAGGTACAAGCTGCAGAGTTACCCATGGGAGGTTGAGGTCTTGGGGTTTATTCCTATGAATTATGGAGGTACCCTAGGTCGGAGTGTTGCCCTTTGGTCTCAATACTTCAAGGCTGGTGCTGAGTCTGGAATGCATTCTATCTGCATACCCAGGAGGCACATACAAATATTTTCTGTGGTTGTCATGGCTCTGAGGTCTGTGCTGGAGTTTGTCTTGGAGCTGGTAACACAGCTGCATCTTGTGTTTTAGGCTTATAGGAGACAACGTGTATCGGAGTGAAATTACACAGAAAGAAAGGAAAAGCAGAGATAGCATAAAAGAAAAAAGGAACAGAACCTCAGACGATAATGAGTAAGTAGCAGTTAATAAAGCATCTAGAATCCACTTAAACAAAGTACCACATCTCTTTACCTCTTTGCCCATCTGTTCTCTTCTCCAAATATTTTCCATTTTAATCAAAATAATTAATATTTCTGATTTAAAATGAAGTCACAAGCACTTATAATCAGAAAGATTTACTATACCTATGCCTCTGTCTTACTTTCTAGAATATCTATTATAAAAACATTTGTACAGTTGTCTTTATAGTTACCTCCCCAACTCTATGATGTTTCTTAATCTGTTGAAAAGAATAAAACATTATCTACAGTCTCTCTGCTGTGCAGAAAATGTATAATATTTTCTTTTTAAGGCCTAAACTTCATATGTCATTTCCTTTCACTACCAGTAGACTAGCCTAGGCTATCTCCCCAACCCTAAATGGTAATATTCTTTTCCACCCTTCCCTCTGCCTTTCTGTAGTTGTTGTACCCATAGTTTGTTATACATAACTTATTTTTGCATTGTTAGAATTATTAATATATACAATCCAGCCTAAGATGATCTTTGTTGCATTTTTCTAAACTAATAAATAACCCAAGATCATCTTGTGTGTGTGCACAGGCATGTATGCACACATTTATGGGTGAGTGGAGTGGGCATGTGTGTGTGTGTGTGTGTGTGTGTGTGTGTGTGCATTCACCTGTGAGTGAGTATGCAAAGGCCAGAATGTGACTTCAGGTAGCCTCCCCTATCACTCCCTGCCTTTGAGAAGGGATGTCCCACTAAATATGAAGCTTGCTGTTTTGGCTAGACCAGCTAGCTGGTGATTGCTCAAGGGGATTCCTGTCTCTCCAACCCCATGCTAGAATTATAGGTAATCATGGCATTACCTGGCTCCTCTGTCTGTGCTAGGGATTTGAAGTCAGGTTCTTGAGTTTGTTCAGCAAGCACTCTACCCACTGAGCCATCTTTCCAGTCCCAGCATTCCTTTGTAATATTGCTATTGATTGGTTCTATCTAGTACACAAAGATCTATTTCTGCCTCTACTACTCCCATTGGAAGGTTTCTTTCTCCTTTGCAGAAAAGTCATTTTAATATCTAGACAAAGGGTTGTTTGTTTGTATTTACTGTTTTGATGCTGTTCATTCATAATAGGACATGGTTTGGGGAAACTAGTTCTCAAAGATCATAAGACTTGGTGGTCAGAAATGCCACCAGCGAGAATGGAAGAGCTCCTTCTGTGTTGAAGATATGAGTCTTGGATACAATCTGATTCTGAAAAGCAAACCAAGCCAGAGTGACAGATAAGCAATACTCAGATAAGGATAAAGTGGCTCTATATTTAACTTAACACCACAATTCCCAAGGACACAGGACCTTGAGGGTTTCCAGGCAAGGTGACATTGATGGTTCAGCACACAGCTCTGCTTGTGTTCAAATAATTGCTCATTGAGCTTTTATGAACCCTCTTCATCTCCCTCCTCCCACAATTCTAAGGTGCTATCTCTGTAAGTAGGATGCTGTATAGCGTCTCTGGATGCTGTCTCCTTTGGTCAGCAAGTTATTAAAATCTCACTTTGGCATACCACAGCTGTGTCCCAAGTTGTCTTAATCAGAATTATTCAAAATGATGGCACCACTTAATTTAGTTGGACTGTAAGTCTTAGAGCTTAAATTGCTTTTCTTGTTTCTTAGGAGATAGAAATTAACTTTGTCACAGGTAACATCTGCTAAGACACATAGTTTGCTTGAAATGATAATAAAATTAGGAGCTATAACTGAGCTTCTTGTGAAATGGCATCCAATCACACTGGATGCCTGCCCAATATCAGCTACAGGATAAATGGAAGATCAGGCTAAATTCTTATTTCATAGTTCTTAAAAGATGGCTGGGTCCTGTCCTTGCAATATCCTACTTTTGCTTTGTCATTTTGCTGTAAAACATTTACTCTGGAATCTCCCTTTTGTTCTGAGTTGGTTTTATTATTTCTTTGATTCTGCAACTTCCTCTTCATTAATGGTCTTCACCTTTGTTGAAAGTATATTCTGAAGTAATTTTCTCAGCATGAGTGAATGTTGGACAAGCTTTCTGATGCCTAGATTGATATTTTGGCTGTGTATGGAATTCATGATTTTAAAAAAAAAACCTTCCCTTTGAATTTTGAGTTATTCCTCCAATGTCTTGTGTAATCAAATCTGGTTTTACTAATGAATGTGATCTAATACCATTCCTGTTCCATGTTTCCTCTACCAGACGTTCTGAAGTTTTTACTTCAATGGGCTTTGCTGTCACTTCTTTTTCATTTGATCTGCCTAGTGTGGAGTGAAACTTTTCTGACTCAATATTTGTATCTCTTTCCAGTTTGGGGAAGGTATACAGTGAGCCAAGTAGCTCAAGTGAAGCGTTCGTGTGTGCACTGGAATGGTCTCCTCTGTCTTGTCCCTTTCGTGACTTGTCCTCTGGAGTTCAATGCTTGTAGTTTTGCTGAGATTCCTCCAGACAATTTGAATCTCTTCTTTCCTGCAGAAAGAATGCTCTGAGCTGAAGAATTCTTATTTAAATGGATTCTCCCCACCAACACAGAATTCTTGAATCTCTTAACCACTGTTGGTGTTCTGCCACCTCAAATCAGACAACCTGAACCCCAAGTCCTGAAAACATTTGCAATGCGTGGTGGTTTTATAACTTTCACAGTCATATTGATTTTATTTCCTGATAAACACAATCACCAAGGGGGGAAAAATGTAACATGTTATCAGTTTTAGAATTATGTAAAATACGTGCCTTTTCGAGACCATGCCTCTAACGCTATTCACAACTTGACCAAACTAACTCTTGTAGCAGCTCACCTCCTAACTGTTCTCTTTGTCACATCCTTGGATCTGCCCCAGGAAGATCTAAGGATGCCAGACATTTAATTCTCTCCTACTTAATATTCCTTGGCCCTTGGTAGGATAAACCTTACAGAAGCAACTGTAAGAGAGAAAGGATTTATTTTGGCTCATGGTTTCAGAGAGTTTTATTCATCATGGCGGGAAGGCACAGCGATGGTGATGGGAGCGGCTCAGTCTGTGCAGTGGAGTCTGTGTTGGGGGTCGCCAGGTGGCAGTGCCAGGAGAAAAGAAAACTAACCAGGAACTGGGCTGAGCGATTACTCATCTTTCATTGGTGACCTATTTCCTTCAGCTGAGCTCAAAGATTCCGCAACTCCCCTGAACACTGTCATTGTCTGGTGACCAAGTGCCCAACATAGGCGTCTGTGGGGGATGGGCAGTTCAGATGTGACCATAGCAGTAGTCTTCCTTACTTTAGTGTAGGTTTACACTTCTTCCAAATTTTATTTCCATTTTTCTTTTCCTTTTTTATGTTATGGGACGGTGCCTAGGGCTTCCTACTCCCTGGACACACCCTCTGCGGCTTGTACCTCTCATTTTTCTTTCCTTAGGATCCTCATCTGGCTCCCCCGAAGTATAGAGCGTTTATTGAGGAGGGAAGCAGGTCTTCCCATCCCTGAGCTTAACTGTGGTCTATTTTTTTTTTTTTTGCTTCCTAACAGGGAGAACGGGAGTGACATGTTCAAAGCTTCTTTAGTGATTCCCAGCAAGGACAAAGCTGCTTTCTTCCTCAGTTATGAAGAGCTTCTGCAGAGGAGGCTGGGGAAATACGAGCATAGCATCAGCGTGCGCCCCCAGCAGTTGGTGGGGAGGCTGACTGTGGAGGTGAACATCCTGGAGCGGTCGGGGATCACGTCCTTGGAAGTGCTGCCTCTTCACAACAGCCGGAAGAAGGGTAGTGGGAGAGCGGAAGGTGAGTCACGCCTCCTGCCAGTGCGCAGATCTTATGGGATGCTTAAAGCTGGGCGTTGGGTTTCAAGAGCTCTGGAAAAGAAAAGGCAACCCTTCTGCAAAGGCTTTGCGTGTTAATGGGAATTGAAAGAAAGTCACAAAGCAAAGACAAGACTTTGTATAATTCTTTTTTTTAAAGACCCAGATTCCACCAAGACATGCATGAGCATTTACGATATTTGTCACTGTAATCCCATTATGAGGAACTGATTATACATAAAACTTCTAAAATGTTGAGAATATTACATACAGGAAGTTGTCTGATAAAATCAGACAAGATATCTTATCAGTCTAAATATTTAATGATATAGGAGCAATTAGTAATATGCCATGATCTAAAGTAATTTAGCATATGATGGGAGGAAAAGACAAAACATATCAGTATGCATGGTAATATTAAATAAGTCCAGTACAGCAGGAGACTAGAAAGTTATATAAAACAATGATTTTATATTATGAGCATAGGGTTATGACTTTATATTTTATAATTTATACATATTATATTTCATAAATACCTATTTTTTATGATGAGTGAGTTGGAACCCAGGGCTTTCAAAATGATAGTCAACCACAAGAAAACCTACAAATTCAACCAACTGGGCCCACAGAAGCTCACAGAGACTGAACCTCCAACCAGGGAGCATGCATGGGACCCACCTAGACACTCCACTCATGTTACAGCACAGAGACTGAACCTCCAACCAGGGAGCATGCATGGGACCCACCTAGGTACTCCACTCATGTTACAGTTGTGTGGCTCGGTCTTCCTTTTTCTCCTTTTTTCTCTTTCTTCTTTTTCTTCTTCTTTTCTTCCTCCTCCTCTTCCTTCAGAATTATTTATTTGGTTTATGTATCTGAGTACACTGTAGCTGTCTTCAGACACACCAGAAGAGGGCATTGGATCCCACTACCAATAGTTGTGAGCCACCATGTGGTTGCTGGGAATTGATCTCAGGACCTCTGTAAGAGCAGTCAGTGCTCTTAACCTCTGAGCCATCTCTCTAGCTCCCCAATCTTGTTGTAAATAGTTGACAATGTCATAGTCTTTCAAAGATTAAATGAAGAAAAACGTGTTTGGAGACAGCCAGGTGGCTCTCACCTATAACCCCAGCTGTTTAGGAAGCTGGAATTGGGGATTTGAAAGCTTAGCCTGACTTGGCCATCCTCTGCTATACATATGCTGCTGGAGCCATGAGTCCCACCATGTGTACTCTTTGGTTGGAGTTTTAGTCCCTGGGAGCTCTGAGGGTACTAGTTAGTTCATATTGTTGTTCGTCCTAAGGGATTGCAAACCCTTCAGCTCCTTGGGTCCTTTCTCTAGCTCCTTCATTGTCCCTCAGTCCAATGGATGGCTGTGAGCCTCTACTTCTGTATTAGTCAGATACTGTTAGAGCTTCTCAGTAGACAGCTATATCAGGCTCCTGTCATCCAGCACGTGCTGGCATCCACAATAGTGTCTAGATTTGATGATTGAATATGGGAGGAGAGGCCCTTGGCCCTGTGAAGGTTCTATGCCCCAGTGTAGGGGAATGCCAGGGCCAATAAGCAGAAGGGGATGGGGTGGTGAGCAGGGGAGGGAGGAGGGAACCGAGGTTTGTTTTAGTTTTTATTTTTTTCTTTTCTTTTCTTTTTCTTTTTCTTTTTTTTTGGGGGGGGAAGGGAAACTGGGAAAAGAGATATTGTAAATAAAGAAAACATCTAAATATATATAGAAAACATCTAATATATATATAAAAGAAAGCTTAGCCTGAGCTATAGAATAAAATCAAGGCTAGACTGAACAACACAGTTTGACTTTCAAAGTCGGAGGGCAGATAGGATATAGTCCAGAGAAATAGACTTTCCTAGTGTGTATGAGGTCCAAGGTTCAGTACTGAAGAAAAGTGTTCTGATCTGTAGATGATATGAAACAGACATTTTTAACTCCATAGAAGAAAAGGTTCAGGTTTTCCTTAAATTTTGATATCATTTTAAAAATAGCACTGAATTTACTGAAGTGATTATGAAAGATTTAAGATGGTATACAGATGCAGAAACTTTCATATATATTATATATTTTTACATGTATTATATTTTTCTTTCATTAAAAATCCAGCACTTGGGAGGTAGACGCAGACAGATTTCTGAGTTCAAGGCCAGCCTGATCTACAGAGTGAGTTCCAGGACAGCCAGGGCTATACAGAGAAACCCTGTTTTGAAAAACCAAAACAAAAAAACAAAAAACAAAATAGTTTTTTTCTTCCACACAATATATCCTGATTATGATTACCCCTTCCAATACTTCTCTCAGCTTCTCCCCACTTTCCCTCTCATCCAGGTCCACCCCCTTTCTTTCTGTCTCTCATTACAAAACAAACATGCTTCTATGGAATAACCATAAAATATAGTACAATAAGACAAAACAAAAACTCACACATTAGAATTGGATAAGACAAACAAACAGTAGGGAAAGATCCCAAAAGAAGGCACAAGAAAGAGAAAGCCATTCATTCATGCACTCACAAATCAAAGAGGTCTATTTTTAATCATCATTAATTCCAAGTAATAGTTTGTATTCTACACTCATGTCTGTCTCCACGCGTAACACACGAGGACAGCTGACTGTCAAATCCAATCAAATAATAAGGTCGCCATATTGAAACATCACATCAGGGTTGGAGTTGCAAAATTTTAGGAACCTGAGAACAAGGGAAAAGTGACGAACCGGTAAAAGCACAGAATCTGAACTGAGTACAAGTGTCTGCTAAGAGAGTCCAGAACTGGCACTTGTGAACAACAAAAACTGAACTGGACCTGAACTTTTGTCAAGGTGTCTTGCATTCAGAAACAGCAGGAACTAAGACCCTTCGTTCTCATGTCCTATGGGTGGTAACTACATGGCTTGTAGATTTTTGTTTGGCTATTGTCATAAACTGAAAGGAAATTACCGCAGTAGTTTAAAACAGGGCTCCCCCGTCTGTGCAGCAGGGGCAGAGGCTAGCTCAGGCAACTGTGAAGCACTGTTCTACAGAATCCTTTGTCCCAGAGTAAGAGCTCAGTAATTGCTGTTTTATTATTACCATTATTATGCTACTTGTATTTATTGGGTCTTCTCTAGAAATCTTAAAACATATTACGTGCCTCTAAAGGTAGATCTGTCTCCAATCAACCCTTGTCTTTTTAGGATCTAATCTAATGCCTCTTGAATATTACATACACTAGCACAGCATCTTCAAATTAGAGAATAAAAGCAGTTATCCACAAAGAATGGAGAATGCTTTCAAATTTAATAAATCACTAATAGTAAGGTCAGAGGGATTTTTTTTCTAGCCTTAACTATGTGGGGGAAGTATTACTCAATGGGGAACGTTTCCCCAAATTGGTGGGGTCTTCTACTCCATGAAGTACCTCTGTAATGTGCCTGCCATGAGTACACAGGGGCACTGAATGTGTCCTTAGGGTGACCTGAAGGCAACTGAAATGCATGCTTTGCCTAATTTCCAGGGCCTCTGTAGCTCCTTGGATATGGAGTTATGTGCCTCTGTTTATGTGTATGTTCGGACAGGGTATAAATTAAGACTATTAGTCAAACTATTTCTTATTTTCAAAATTGGGAGCTTGTTAGGATCTCCAGGGAGTGTTGCCAGGCTGTTGATCTCTTCCGGCCTGTTTATTTTTAAGATATGGTTTTCCCAGGCCTTTGTAACAAAGCAGAGTCTTGGTCTTCCAGACCATGGAGGTTTCACAGGGTATCCTCCAGTCTGGTGCAGGGGGCGGGGCGGCAGGGGGGGCAGAGTTGGTCACAGTCATTCTCCATTGGCCTTTTCAGCCCAGCTGTTGTTGTTCCTGAGAATGGTGACCCCAGCAGCGAGGAGGACAGGATATTGTGGTTTTGTCTGGACACCCTGGTGTGTTTTCAAAATAAATCCAGGGGAGAGATCAAACTCGAGTCAGGCTTGCACCAGAACATGATCTGGAATTGAGAGAGCCCGGCTCAAGACTGGAATTTCATTTCTCTATGGATCCATCTGTGATTAAGAAATCAGATGTCTGCAATTTGTCTAAATGAGTCTCTGATCTATGGATCCATGGCATCTTTTAAAGCATTGTTTATTTATTTTTCAGATTAGAAGCTCTGTGTTTCATCATAGCATCTTCATACCCACATGCCATTAGACTTTATTCTCCCTTATTCCACTCTCCCTCCGTCTCCCTCAAACCTTCCCTCCTTGTTGGCTCCCTTTCATCTATCAAGCTAGTCTCCCATTCTCATGTCTCTGACTCTCTGATTTCCAGGACTCTGATTTCTTAGCTCTGTTAGGATCTCTTTCTCCCTTTCCCTAATTCTCTTTCCAATTCTGTGTCTTATATGCATATGTGTAACACACATGAATGTCTATAGATGCATAGATGATTGTAAGTCTAGATTTTGCACATAAGAAATAGCATGCAGATTGATCTCTCTGAGAGCTGGGTTCTAATGTAACAGCATGATTTCTGCTTGTGTTGGTCTTGTAGGATGCATCCTGCCTAAGTGTCATTTTAGGTACTGGACAGATCGTGTTGACTGTAGTGGTGTCTCATTCACTCTTTATAACAACCTTAACAGGCCATGGCTTTTCATGCTTGCTTCCCTTATGAAGAAGAAAGCCTTATAGATGTTGTGTGACAAAACTTTTCCTGGGGTGTTGCAACATACGCATCTACTCACCCAGATAGGGAACCTTGGTCAGACCAAAGTAAGGATACCACCCAAGTCCTATCTGGTGAGCCAATGAGTTTTATTGGGGTCACTTACAGGAATATGGGTGATGGGTTACTTACAGGAGCAGAAATGATTCAAAGACAGCTGGATCACTAAAACCCACCTTAGCATGGGTGACAGCTCACAAAAGCTGGGACCTTGGGACACACTGCACAGCCTGCAGCCAGCTCAACAGGTGGGACAGTTTCCCTCCCAGATGCTTCATTTGGTCTAACCCTTTTCTAGGCAGCTGGCTGGTTCCTGTTTCTCCCAGATAGCTGGTCTGGTGGGAGAGCCTTCTTTTGCAGCTTGGCTCTGCTTACTCTGGAAGGGAGAGGCCTAGTGGGTATGGCCACTTTCAGGGACTTCCTGTAACTCTTTGGAGTTGCTTACCTTAAGGAGCGTCTCACATGGGTGGAATGTTTCAATCTTGAAGGACACTGATACACAGCACAAAAGTGCAGAAATATATACAAGATCTCATATTTAATTATTAATAGAATAAATCTCTAAGAATAGATCTGACCCCAAGTTCATGCCCCGAACCATTGTACATCCCATTTTTTTATTTAAATAGAAGATTGCTTCCTATGGAGAGTAGGAATTTAAATTTGAAGTATCTTCCTAGCTAAATATAGAAATACAGGAGTGGAGACATGGCTCAGCAGTTACATATATCCACTCTCTGCTCTTACAAAGGGTCTGAATTCAATTCCCAGCACCCTAACGGGTTGACCCATAAGCATCTGAAACTCTAGTTCAGGGCAATCCAAAATCTCCTTATGGCCAGAATAGGCACTGAACATCCACAGTGCACATACATGCATGATGCATTTGGGCTCTCTCTCTCTGTCTCTTTGTCTCTGCCTCTCTCTGTCTCTCTCTCTGTCTCTCTCTCTATGTCTCTCTCTCTATGTCTCTCTCTCTGTCTCTCTCTCTGTCTCTCTCTCTCTATGTCTCTCTCTCTGTCTCTCTCTCTCATTCACACACACACACACACACAAATGAAAAGAAAGAAACATAAGAAAAGCTAAAAGCAGGATCTTTATCTTGCCTTAGTCATCTTGCCTAGTGAATCAGAACTGAACCCATATCTATTGAACTGTTTGTTTCTGGCTCACTATGGTGTTTTACAATAAACATTTTCTTTTGCAGCAAGGAATACAGAAATTATAAAAAGGATGATATAGTAAGTGAATGAGTAACAGTTGTCTGTTGTTCATGACACATAATTGTGTGTGTACATGCAGTTGTGCAACTGGCACTGTTAGGTGTGTGCATCAGCATAAGTAATGAACTACACTATACTTTTGGAAGAATGGTCACAGATCACAACATCTGTAGGTGACAGGAGTTCTTCACCTTTGTTATAATCTTTATGGAACCACTGTCACATATGAACATGGACTGTCACATTCTTCATGATTATTATGTAGCATGTGGTATGTTTGAAATGAAACCTTTCCTGGCACATGGCTAGCTGGGATGAATGCTCTTCCAGATGTGCAGAAAGACAATTATTTCAAATGTGTATTAGTTCAGGGCTCTCTATTCCATTTTCCTTATGTGATGATTAATCTTCATTCTCAACTTGAATGCTCTTGGAAACAACTTTTGTGTATACCTATGAGGATGTTTCCAGAAAAAGTTGGACCTCATGGGAAGATTTCCTCTGAATGCAGGTAGTACTATCTTGTGGGCTGGGGTCCTAAACTGAATGAAGAGACAGGCTGAGCACCAGCATTCATCTCCCCTGCTTCTGAGTCTGAACAATTACTTTTCTGTTGCTGTGAAGAGTCTACACGATCAAGGCAACTTATAAAAGAAAATGTAAATTGGGGCTCCTGGTCCCAGAGGGCTAGAGTCTATGATTATCATGGCAGGGAGCATGGCAGCAGGCAGGCAGGCAGAGCACTGAGTAGCTAAGGGCTTACATCCCAATGCACAAATTGGAGGCAGAGAGACAGTAGCTATCTGGGAATGGCATGGGCTTTTGAAACCTCAAAGCCCACTCCAATGGCACACCTCCTCCAACAAGGCCACATCATCTTCTAATTCTGCCCAAACAATACTATCAACTGTAGACCAAGCGTCCAAATATATGAGCCTATGACTCCCATTCTATGTCCACCACCGTGACCAACCTCTTCATTCTTCTGATGCCCTGCCACAGTGACCAACCTCTTCATTCTTCTGATGCCCTGACTCCCCAACTGTACTCTCAACTGTCAGATAAAATAAAATCTTTTCTTGAGTTGCTTTTATAAAGTATTTTGTTATGGAAATGAGAGAACTGATCAGCACACCATGCTTATACATTTATTTCATAAACAGCCTCTGTTCAGCTCATAGCACTTGGCCTACTGTCTTCATCAGGATTTCTTCCTGACCAACCTTCTTTTTCTATCTTGTTTATTTCTTTGAGATAGTGTGGTGATCTGAATATTCTTGGTCCATGAGAATTTGCATTAGCAGGAGGTACAGCTGTGTAGGAGGAAGTACATCACTGTGGGAGTGAGCTTTGAGGTCCTATGCTCAAGCTCTGCTCAGTGTGAAGTGAGGTGCCTGAGGAAGAAGACAAACCCTTCCTGGCTGCCTTTGGATCAAGATGTAGAACTCTCAGCTCCTCCAGCACCATGTCTGCCTGTACACTGCCATGCTTCCTCCCATGATGACAATGGACTGAACCTCTTAAACTGTGAACCAGCCGCAGTTAAATGTTGCCCTTTCTAATAGTTGCCTTGGTCATGGTGTCTTTTCAAAGAAAAAAGAAAAAAACCCAAACTAAGACAGATAAGCTCTTACTTGGAGCCGAGGCTAGCCTCAAACTCAGGATCCTCTTTCATCAACCTCCCTAGTATTTCATTTGCAGGTGTGCACTACCATGTTCAGCTTATTATTTTAAATTGGGATTTAATTTCATAGTATAAAATGAACTCACCCTAAGGATACAGTTGATTGCATTTTCATGTTTGTGGAATTACACAACTATCAGCACAGTCTAAGTTTAGAACACTTGCATCATTCCCAAATATCTGTACCCATGTGCAATCACCTTGTTGCCACCTCAGCCCCAGGCATGCACTAATCCACTTGCTGTCCCTTAGATAGCAGGAAGACACCCCCAAAACTGTAGTGTCATCCTTATGCTTAGCAAAGGCTGGGAGTCACCACTTCAGGCTTCCCAGCAGAATTTAGGTACATCAACCATATCAAGATTTTGACTGATGGAAGCAACTTTTAAATGAAGGAACACCGTTCGCTCTTGGATTTCTTGGGACCCTCACTATATTCTTGGCTTTAGATCTTTTAAAATGATGTATGCATTCAGAACTGCAAGCATGTATACTGTACTCTCACCCTAGTCCTTCCATCTCTTATCCCCACCTCCTGCTGAAACCCTTCTTCCCAACCTGACTTTAGAGCTTTATTAAAATGGATGTTGTTCACCTTCTTACCAATAGGCTTTTCACTGTTGGATTCAGGTGAACTCAAAATTGCTTACCTGTCCCATAGAAATCACCTCTGGCCACTCCAGCTTTGTCTCAGCACCACAGGTACTTTAAGACTAAGAAGCAAAGGATCTGAGATGTGAGCATTTGAGTTGTCTCGCCCCTCCCAAAGCTTCCTACACTGTTTTGACTTTCACATACTCCCCCAAACTGAGTAGCTTAATTAGAAAGAAGAGAACCTCTAAGTTATAGCCTCATTGCCCTTTGCATTTGAAGTTGAAGCTTTTGACAGTTTTTTGAGAAGCAGGTAGTTGTCTAACTAGAGACCAGTACAGCATCTGTCATATGTTCAGAAAGGTTGAATCAAATCCATCCTTAAAATTTTATGTATGATTTCCTTGAATGCTTAACATCTGACTTTATCTTTGGCTGTCAGGGCTCTTGGGACTATATTTTTAGCCCCCTGCAGTAGTTCCTGACATGAAATGGATGCTTGGAAAGGTTTGTTCTATAAATCAAGGAAGAAATAGCTTTGTAACCAAGACCTGTTAAGTTTTTAACAGTTTAGTTTTGCCAGGTCTTGGGTCTCTTTTCTGATGATGAAGAGATTAGAGGGAAGACTTAATAATTACACATTTTGGTTCTAGAAGACAGTAGTTCAAAAAAAAGAAAAAAGAAAGAAAAGAAAGAAATCTAGATTAAATCTCCCTTTGCTAGGGCTGCTGGGTAACCTTTGATGCGTACGTACACTTGAATTGTGGGTAAACCATACATGTTGCCATGCAACATTCTGGGCATACTGAAAGCTACTGGTGATTTGTCTAACATTCAAATGGAAGAGGACATCCTGTATTTTGATTTTCTAAATCCGGCAAGTGTCCATTACTAACGGGCCCCATTGTGACTCACCACCAAACCCCCAGTTTGACACTCTTCCCTGGATCCAGCTGCCTTTCAGCAGCTGGAAGGCCATAGCCCTGCTTGACCTTGGTGAAATTTCTGAACTTTTGCCAGGAAAACAAGCAATTGTTACATAAAGTCTTTGAGAGTTGTTTAGCTCAGAAGTGACTTAGGTGTGAATCACTTGGCTCCAAAGTTGGTTTTGTTTTGCTTCTTCATATTGGCATGGAAGCCTGTGTTACCTTCTTTGTTCTGACTATAATTACTCAAGGCCATCTGTGAACAGCATACTTAGATATGAATGTGTCACCCAAGCCCGACCTTCTCTCTTTTGTTGGATAGTGGGGGGACAGCCTGCTTCTCCTGTAGGACTTGGATTTTTGGCTCTTCGTTCTTTGATTCTCCTAGTGTGTGAGGTGCATGCCACTGTGTGAATGAGACCACCAGTCACAGTCATGGCTAAAATCAGAGCGTCACCTACTATGTCCACCTATGCATGCTTATGAGCAGCCTCTTCAATTCTCTTGGAAGGCTGCTTTGCCTACCTGCCCAGCTTCGTGGATGTGACAACACCGTTCTGTTAAGTATTTAACACGTATGGGCTTTCTCCACATTTAAATATGGAAATCTGATACTCAAAAATATATAATTTGAGGGAGGAAGAAACTCGTAGTGAAGAAAGCAAGCTGTTAAGAAATTTGAGCAAATACCCCTTAACTGTAAACAAGAAAGACATCTTGAGTTGTAAATTTGTTGGTTTTCTCTCATTGCCGAGGCCAATCAAGATGCAGCAGAAAGAGTGAGGGGCTGATTCCAAGCCACTATTCAAGGGGACGCACTTTCTTGAAAGGCAAAAAGCAAGCCGATACAATATGACTGGCTGTTTTGTCTCCTTTGCTTGCAATCCTCCACCATGATGGACTGTGTGCGCTCACACTGTGAGCCAAAATAAAGCTTTCCTTCCGTAAGTTGCTGTTATCAGGCACTTTGTCATAGTTAATAGAAAACTAATGATTACATGAACTATGATGTATCAAACGATTACGCACCAGGTGCCATAATCAGTATCTTCCATATGTGATCTCATGAAGTTCTAGCCATGATGCTAGCTAGGATGGTGCTGCTCCAGTTGCCCAGGTGTAGAACTGAAATGTTGAGTCAATTACATTGAGTCTATGAAACACCAAAGCCGGCTTTCTTTACCAGCAAATGTCACCGTCCGTGAAACTTTTTTTGGATACTTCCAGCATTTAAGAAATGTATATACATCACCTGTGTAACTTCTAGATACTGTACTTATTTATGGAAGTTTTTTTCTTTTTTTTTTATATATATATATATATTTTTTATTAGATATTTT
>NW_022196913.1:7199065-7223214 GCF_008632895.1 Mastomys coucha
GGAGGAACCGCCAAACTGATTTCCAGAGTGATTGTACCAGTTTGCAATCCCACCAGCAATGAAGTAATAAAGCTCCTGAGAAGAGCTACATGGTTTCCATGGGCAATACTGATTTTACTTGTGAAGCCTGAGATTTGCATAGGAGAATAGCCTCATGGGAAGGCTGGTAGCCTGAGAGGAGTCATCCATGGGTATGGAGAACAGCTAGTAAATTTTCTCGAGGAGTGACAAGATACAGCGCCTTTCATTGGAGTGGGGGCTTGGTCACTCGTTCCCCTTAACCAAGCAGACAGAAAAAAAGGAGGAGGAAAATAAGCAAGACCTCTTGTTAGACAAGTACGGCAGTTGCTTCCTTCTTCCGGGCAGCTTGTAAACTCTTCCTTTGCAGCATTCCTCGTCTTTAGCACATGGTGAAGGGCACTGTGAACACAATTCACTAGGTTTATGAAGTACTGTGTGACCATCAGCAGTGTGAGCCCTAGCTCAGAACCAAGGAGAAGTCAATAGTACTATGTAGTATTCTTTTGCTTTGGGATTTAGGTGAGTAGCTGGAAGTCTATATGAATGGAATTTTCATATTTCCCCTTCTTCTGATAAATGGTGGATTTTATTTCCCCTTTTCTTGTGTGTGTGTATGTGTGTGTGCAGATGTGTACACCTGTGTTTGTGCACAGGTCTACTCTTATATTGGTGTATGTTTTTTTATTTTTAAGAAAGACAGAATTTCTCATTGAAACTAGAACCAGACTGGTTGGGCAGAGAGCCCTGGAATGCCCCTGTCTCCACTTCTCAGCACTGAAATCACAGGCATTGAGAACCGTGTCTGTCTTCTTACATGTGTACTGAGGAGCTGCACTCAAGTCTTCATACTTCTGCACACCATCTCCTCAACCTAGAACATTTTAACAGTGTGAGGATATGGGTAGCAGGTTGAGTCCGAGTGTGGAAGAGCTTGCCATACTAACCTGACACCTGAGTTTGATCCCTGGAGCCCCAGGTTGAAGGAGACAGCTGACTCCTAAAAGTTGTCTTCTGACCTCCTCCTGCATGCCATGCTACACCTGTGCACCCGTATATAATAATAAGTTTTAAAAGATGCTGCTCTTGAGTTGTTCCTAATAGTGGTAGAAACTCTACCAGGTCACTTTTACTGTGTGGCACTTAGTGGGTAGAAGCCAACATCAGGAATTAAGCTTCTTGGTGAAGAACGATAGAATTCACCCACTCTTTAGGCATATGAAATAAGCCCATTTATATGAAACTCATGAATTTTCATCATGCACGGTCAAACACCGAGGTCGACAGGCAACAAAACTTCTACACATCTTTTCTTTTGGTCTATATCAAAGAACCTAGTCAAATGAATCATGAAGAAAGAAATAATACTTCTCAAATTCCCAGGGCTTTCATTTTGTTATGAGTGTATTAAATCAGGGCACTTGTAAGAAAAAAAATATGAGAGAGATTTGGAACAAGATAAAGTGGGTCCATGCTAGTAGTTTAAAGAGAATGTATTGATTGTTGCAGAATGTGAGATATGTGTACTTACATACAACGAAGGCCATGACTATGTTCTTCATGTAAGGTATGAGGTCAGGGGAAAAGGCATATCCTATTTGTCATCATCACACACCATATCACCTACAGGACTTGTTCAAGTTCTCTCCAGAGCTTCTGGGAGGGGGTCTGAGAATTGACTTTTCTAGGAATGATGCTTTTCAAGACTCAGACATGCTCTCCACCATCTGGCAGGTGACTCTTTCAGGGTGTGCTTGGACACACCTAACAAAGTGAGGGGTGACAGCTCTTGTGCCACCAGAACAACTTTCTTTCATTTAACTCACATGGCAGGCATTACGAGTGCTTCCCAGTAACTCTACGGTCTTTAATTCTGCCAGCTGGAACATCTCCGGATATCCCTAACCCCCATATAAGTGGCTATGCACGCACATTTAGTCCAAGGAAAAGAATAGAGTGGGGTTCACTTGGCAAAGGAGATTGTTATGTTCCATGCTGCAGAGTGTCTGTTTAATGCATTCTGCTCCCAACTCTCGTACTTAAATAAATAAAATAAAATAGAATAAAGTTCATATAACTGTTTTATTTTTATTTTTATTTATTTTTATTTAACTTTTATTGTATTATGATGAGAAAAGTTACATGATTTCAATTTATCTGAATTTGTTAATATTTAAAAACATTTTAAGTAAATAGAATTAAAATACATTCTTGTTTCCCTTTTGTACCCCAACTCCTCCCAGAGACCATCCTTCAATACCTACAATATCTTTTGTCATATCCCTTAAAATTTATAAAATATTATAACAATAAAAATAAGTATTATAAAAGTTGTTTGATATAAAACAACAATCAATTTAACAGTCTTATGTAGACGCTCGTCTACAGCAATAGTGAAAATATATTTTTCTCCATATAAATTTTAAATAACTCCAAACATATTAACTGTATATTTCAAAATAATATATTACTACTAGTATCTTCTTAAATGAACATAAATATATAAAGTCTTTTTGTTTGTTTGTTTTGTTTTTAGTAGAGTTTAAAATCTTGGCTCTTTAAAGTGCATATAACTTATGTGTAAGTCTTGCTAAGTTTTATACACATTCATACATTTACACTATGTGCACCCATTTTGCTACATCAAACCTAGAACACATCCCTTCAAACTAAGTACACCCATTGTACATCAAACATAGGACACTTTACTTTCAAAGATTCTTTTGTATTCTTTCCAAGTTAGGACCTTTCTTCCCAAAAGATCACTTGCCCTACTTCAGTTGCCTCTGGATGATTTGTGTTGGACTTTGAACTCTATGTAAATGAAGAACAAAGAATACGCTCTTCATGCTCTGACACTGAGCCTCAACATGACTGCCAGCATCATTGGTAGACTTTTCATCGGGCTTCTTACATTTTTATAGTAATATACCATCCTAATTGTGCCATGTCTATCATGCCCTATCAAATTCCTCCTTCTGCTTTGAAAATGCTTACATTTGATAACAACAAACTTGGTGTGATGTTTTCCACAAACTAGAATGGTGATAAACACAACCTGCCATTAGGTCTTTCCAAGAGCATGACATTGGTACTTCTACTAATGTAGTTTACAGATGGCTTGGGCTATGTGAGGGCTCACATCTAGCACAGTAGATCAGTACCTGAATTCAAGTTCTTCTAGATCAGTGTGATGGTTAATATTGTCAGCTTGACAGGCTCTCAGATCACCCAGGAGGCAAACATTTGTTTGTCTGTGAGGGCTTATCTAGATTAGGCTTATTGAGGTAGAAAAGATGGTCCTAACTATAGGTGACACTGTTCCATGGCATGGAGATCTAGACAGAATAAAAATAACCAAATAAGCTGTATGTGGCATTCATCTCTCCGTTTTCTGACCTTGGTTACAGTGTGACCAGCTTCCACTCCATTATAGTCTTTCATTAGCTCAGAATATGGGCCAAAATAAACCCTTTCATTCTTGAGAAATTAACAAAAGTTCTTAGAAGATACGAGGAGGAAGTCAAACCTCCAACAGGATGACGTTTAACAACCCATGTCTATGCAAAAAATTCATTCTTTCTGAGAAAAGTCTTTATGCTTTCAGCTCTCTGCTGTGTTTGTTTATTGCATGCAGGTGACATGGGTCCTCCTCCTTCTACTCTCATCAACCAAAATGAAACGTTTGCCAAAGTCGTCTTTAAGCCTACTGTGGTCCAACAAGCTAAGATTGCCCAGAACGGGATCTTAGGAGACTTCATCATTCGGTATGATGTCAAGAGAGAGCAGAACATTGGTGACATCCAGGTAATGGCTCCCATGATGCCACCATGTGTGGAGCTTGATCCTTTTTCTTCAAGTCAGAACTACAGATTCCAATATTTACCTAAAGTGAAAGATCTTTCCAGGTCTTAGTAAAACTACTTAAACCCCAAATACATCTTCAAAGAGCCTACTGATGCCCCCCTTCTGGCTGCCCAGGGTACCTATTTCGTGCTTCAGTAACCTGGACAGCATATGAAAAAAATCTGTAATATAATTTTCCCTGTGGTGTTTTAGATGAGGTTAGAATTTTAGTACTTTTTCAACTTTAATTAAAAGAGACTGTTCCGTAGCTTATTTCCCTTCAGGTTGTATTGCTCCAGAGACAAGGTGGGAATATTAAACTGAGAGAATGTGCACAGAGAATGCAGACAACCTTGATATATCACCATGTGAGATGCTTAGTGAAAATAAATAGTACAAGAAGCAGGATTCTCAGGAAGCAAGGTCAGAGGAAGATGCATAATTAGAGTGGATGGCTTGCCATGGTCTATGTATCTACATACTCATGTATACATTTGATATTAGTTTTAAGGTAATGCAGATTGAACCCAGGGATCTACACATGCTTAGCAAGCAATCTGTCACTGGGCTACACCACTATTCCATGATGAATACATTTAAAACAGATGATTCTACTTTATTATATTAATTAATAACTAATTCTCTTAGAGGGCTCAAGACTGTAGATAACTTTGTTCTTGGCGTGGCATGTAGCCTTGGACTGTTTCATGCCATCTTTGTGTTTTATGGAAGTTCCAAAGACTGTTCTAGTAATTCTCTTCCTTTTTCTGAATGCTACCTCAGTTGCTTTACTTTTCCTCTACCAGGTTCTAAATGGTTACTTCGTGCACTACTTTGCTCCTAAAAACCTCCCTCCTCTACCCAAGAATGTGGTCTTCGTGCTTGACATCAGTGCCTCCATGGTGGGAGCGAAACTCCAGCAGGTGAGTCGGCTGCCTGCCCAATGATTGCTCACACTTTTGCCTGAGACAGTGATCTGTCTTGTGAGTCACATTCAGTTGATGCCAAATGTCTGTTTTAGCCCATAGCTATTTCTTCCTATTGGCATCTTTAAGCTGACTCATGTAAGCCACTGATAGAAACTGTAGATATAAGAGAGCAAATGACCTGCCAGAGAAACAACTAAGCAGAGAGGATAGCATTCGTGAAACAGGACACAGTGGGGGCCACTCAGCAGTACAGTCAGTTGACTATGCTGATTCATTTTGGAATGCAAATACTTAAGTGACTGAGGAAGAAGGAACACAAGGTTGAGGGCTAGCCCGTGGTACGTGGCAAGTTTCAGGACACCATGGGCTACATAGTGACACCTGGTTCAAAACAATGGAAAACTAAACAAAACAGAATGAAATAAACCAAAACAGTACCATATTAACAAAAATCATGCCCTGTGAGGATTCCTTTGAGAGCAATGGAAAAGAAAGAACCCTTTGGCATGTTCTCAGAGCAAAGAATTCAGGTCTCAATAATTCAGGAGTAGTTCTCAGAAAATCTACACCTCTCCCAACACACATAAGTCCAAGTTCAGAGGAGTTATTAGACAACATTTAAATTGTCTGCTGATGTTTACTGTTGCTGTTGAAAGTCAGTAAAATGTTGACTTTTGTTCTCTTCATGGCAATTATTTATTGATGTCTGATTTGGTGATTTTTTTTTCTCCTTTAGTTTAGCTTTCTATAGTTTTAGAATGATGGCTTCTTGAATATTCTTCCTGAGAGATTTTCCTTCCATACTCTATGAGTTTGGGGATTCACAGGTGTGAGAATTAGCTTTGGTTGTCAGTTGGTCCCAGCTGGGAGGGGATCAGCAGTCGGGCTCCTCTGGGTGAGCTTGCCCTGCGGCAGCATGTCTAGGGGCTCCTCTGGGTGAGCTTGCATGTCTAGGGAATCTTTATTAACATTAGCTGCCATGAGACGACTCCCTCCCCACCCTGGACAGCATCATTCCCTAGGAGATTCTGAACTGTCTAAGAGTGAAGTCAGGTAGCTGAACACTCAGGTGCATTCATTCCTAGAAATACTAAACTGATTTATAACAGTAAAACTCTTCTACATGCACTAAGGAGCTAAGTAAAGATAATCAGTGAGCTGCCTTAGGGAAAAACAGGTTCATTATTAACTAGTTTTATAGCCAAGGGCAAGTCTTAAAGAATAAAAGAGACGAAAGTAATTACAAAGAATAATAACAATTACTTCAGGAAAAAGAAAAATTGAAACTTGTGCTACAAATTAAAAACAAAAACATTAAATGGCTGGAAAGCTGTATGCAGGAAAAAGATAACTTTATCGTTCATAAACAGTGAGCTTTCCCAGACCAATAAGAAATAAGCATGCATAAGGAAGGGGTCAAGGGTTGTAAGGCCAGTCCATGAGAAACAAAAATTCACCAAGGTCATAAAGGGGAGGCAACCATGACAATTAAAGAAAAGCTATTGACAGGGTTCCTAGGGTGCTTGAAGCTTAGCATTCATAAAGTTCTGGTTCAGTCTCCAGCTTGGCATAAATAGGAGGTGGAGATGTAAACCTGTGAGCCCAGTTCTCAGGAGGTGGAGGGTCAGAAACTCAAGGTCATCCTTGGCTCCACAGGAGGTTCCATGGCAGCTTGGGATACATGAGAGCTTGTTGGAAAACAAAAGCAAACACATGAAAGAAAACAACAGAAAAAGAAATACTATTTTTATCTCCATAGTTTTAAACTCTAAGTTTTATAGATTATGCACAAGGACACTCTGACTATTCTGCAGGTGGAGTATTGGTTATCTACAAGTGAATTTTTGCTTTATTTCTCAGTAAAGTATTAAGAAGTAGCAAAGTGGAAAAACGCTCAGCCAGCCTGCTGTGGCCACTCCACTCAGACCAAGAACACTCATTCACGGAAGCTGAAACTACTCAAAAGCTCATCTTCCCGTGCCTGAGTGAGTCCAGCACCAGCCTGTTTCAGGAATAGGGTCTTCCACTTCTGACAAGATGTGGTCAAAAAGAAGGATTGCTGTCCACATATAAACCTAGAACTTTAGGCAGAGTGAGGTTGGGGGGGGGGGCAGGTTGTAAGTTCAAGGCTAGCCAGGGCCATATAGCACAACCCTGCATAAAAAAATAAAATTAAAAAAAAATAAGAAGAAAAAAGAAAGAAATCTTAACAAATAACCTCAGAAAAGCAAAATCCTGTCCAAACTGTACAAAGAAGACAGGCGGATAGACAGACAAAAAACTAAGCAAGGCACTCTTGAATTCACCCTTAATAATAAAATAAGCCCTCCCATAGGGTGCACATGCACCTGTGCGCACATGTTGGGGTGGAGGGTGACTTCGGTTCCTTAATCGTTCTATACCTGATTATTTTTGATACAGGGTCTCTCACTGAACACGGCGGTCCTCGATTGCCTAGACTGGTTGTCCAGGGTCTTTCTGTCCCTGCTCCCCACCCCCAGTGGTGAGATTTCATACACATGCTGCCATGGGCAGATTTTACACTGGTGCTGGGGATGAAGTTTAGGTTCTTACACTTGCGTGGTAAGCATTTTACAGGCTGCACCATCTCTCCAGCCACCTGAAGACCTCTTAAAAACACAATAGGGCATATATTCAAGTCAGTGTTTCCTATACTAAGTATGTTCCATGAGTTATGTAACACGGACATGCTTAGTGTTCAGAACCATTCCACTACCATCCCATTTTTTTACTGATGGAAAATTGAAGGCTTGCACAGGAGAAAAACCTGTAAGTGGAAGGTTCTGGCATTGGTTCCAGGTCTGCGCTAAATCCCATGGACCAAACTGAAAACTGTCACACCACTAGGCAAGCAACAGTGTGGAGTTGAAAGAGGTATAATCAGATGCAAGGTCAATGCTATTTCTTGGTTTAAGATTTAGTTGAGAAAGCTGCTCTCTGGAAGGCATGAGTCTCCTAGTTTTACGCAAGAGCAATCCAATGACTGATGTGAACACCATTGCTACTCTTTTTTCTGTCATTTCTGGGCATTAAAATCCCATTCCTCACTAGTCACTGTCACTTTGGCATGCACACTACTGTCTTCTAAGCAACATCGTGGCCTCGGTTCAGGAGAGCCGCCCTGGAGCAGTCAAACACATGCCTGAGCAATTTGCAAGGCCCCTGGGTGGCTGGAGTGGTTTTGCAAACTCCAATCTTAGTGATCCATAGTTTCTCCAAGGCCACAGCACTAGATGAAGAGCTCGATTGGCTCCTGGTAGAGTCGCATAGACGATGCTGTATGACTGGCAGAAAGACAATTGTCCCAAGCACAGGCTTTCTTATTGTGCCAACAGGCTTGCCAATATGAGACATTTGTCACCAGTCCATTTGGATCTTGTTATGAATTATTCTCCATTTGTTTGGCATCTCAAAACTTTGATGGGCTTGAGCAATTTTCCCGTTCTCATCATAGGGTTAGGAGTATAGTTGGTATTTAATAATTATTCAAGGGCTGGAAATATAGCTCAGTTGATGAAAGGAATGGCCATGTAAACCGGATAACCTGAGTTTGACCCACAAGAGTTGACCTCTGACCTATATACATGTACCATGTGTACCTGAGGGTTCATGCACATGACACACTCGTATACACACACACACACACACACACACACACACAATTGGTTTATAAAGAACTGTAAAGATTAAGGTAAGGAGATGGCTATGCCAGTAGTGTCTGCCATGCAAGAATGAGGACCTGGGTTTGGCTTCCCAACCAGCATCCGTATAAAAGCAGCTGGGAACCATGGCACTTACCCGTATTATCAGTACTGAAGAAGTGCTGAGGTTTGGTATTTTGCTACGTATTGTAATGCTAAATACTGGTCCCCAAAGCCTGTTTTTTCCCAGGGATGAGAGAATCTGCATATAGACCTAAGTGACCTTGTAACCTTGCCCCCCAAGTTATTTCTGATCACTGAATAAAGATGTCTACAGCCTATAGCTGGACACAAGAGAGATAGGTTAGGTTTTTTGATTCCCAGGCTTGGGGTCAGAGGCAGAAGATCATGAGGAAGGAGAAAAGGTAGAGGAGGAGAGTTGCCATGGTGTAGGTGAATTATGAATACATGGCCATGAGGACTGGCCAATTGGAGTTAAGACTGTCCCAGATGGAATATGGCCAGTTATAACTCAGGGTTATTGATAGGGAAGCAAAAGGTAGATATCTGCCCAGATCTAGTGCAGTAATGGCTTATTATAAATATAAATGTTGCATGTCATTTATCTGGGAAGATCAAAGGCAAGGTGGAAACCCTGATTTGAGATTAAATAATTACTATAACAGGGAAGCAGAGACAGGAGGATCTCTATGGGTAACTGGCAAGACAGCTTGGCAGGACTGGGGAGCTCCCGATTGAAGTAAAGTCTGTCTCAAAAAAATAAGGTTGGGAACAAATGAAGAACACATGGGATACTGACCTCTGGCCTCTGCACCCATGCGAGAACACACATGAATACATATGCATGCATACATGCTGTCCCCATACAAGCAATAAAGTTGATTTAACATGAAAATGAAGGTATACACAGTAGGGGGCTTGCCTATACCCAGGAGCTCCTAAACTTGCATGCATCCAGAAATTTCTGGGTCTCTTCCTAACCCAGTGGAAATGTGCATCTCGATGCTTGGGTTTCCTCACTTTGGGAGCGGAGACGGTGCCTCCCACTGGCTGCTGGCACATACTTGGCTGTTTGTCTCCCATGTGGTTTTGCAGATGGATATGTTGAGAGATGGTCCTGGCATTGGGTCAGAAAGACTTCTGTTTATCAATCAACACTTACAAATAAGTCTCAATGAAGTGGGAGCTGAGAGGGACAACAGGAAGAGAGGCCACGTGACCTGGGAACTTGCTTTTCTTTTGCCAGTCAACTGACATGACTAAGGCATGCAAGTCTCTGCAAACATGCCTATCTTAGGGAACATTAGTGATGACACAGCGCCTACTTAAGTACATTATTTGGGCTGGCAAGATGGCCCCGTGAGTGAAGGAACTTGCTGTCATGCCTGATGAACTGAGTTCAATTCCTGAGACCCACATGGAGGTAGAGAACTGACTCCTGAGAGCAGCCCTCTGACCCACCCATAACTCACACACACACACACACACATACATGTAAAAGTTTTCAAAAAATAAATTGTTTTCTGGACCAAAGCCCATACTTTTTCTAATTTGTATATTATTATTATTATTATTATTATTATTATTATTATTATTATTATTATTATGTTACTTTATTATAACCTTTTATCTTAGGAATCTCTCTCACGCACACACACACACACAAAGAGAGAGAGAGAGAGAGAGAGAGAGAGAGAGAGAGAGAGAGAGAGAGAGAACGAATGAGCAAGTGTATTGCTATTGGCCATGCATGGAAGTCAGAGCACAGCCTTGACGGTTGGTCTTTCCCTTCTGCTTTGTGAGACACACGGATGCTCACTGTTCCCTCTGTGCATGTGCCAGGATAGCTGACTGTGAGCTTCTGGAGATTCTCTTGTCTGTACTTCACGTGTCTCCTCCATGGGAACACCGTCCTTACAGTGGCTCACTACTTCATCTGGATTTTATGGGCTCTGGGTATTTAAACTCAGTTCCTCACCTTCCTGCCATGAGCACCTTACCCACTGAGCCATCTCTCCAAATCTCTAATCGGTATGACTGAATCGATTATTTTTTCCTTCATCCATAGGCCCTGGAATCTCTTTGATAAATCTGGTGATGAATGGATCATTTCCCAGGTGTTTCTGACCTTGGGATAGCCCTGACATTTGTTCCCACACTCTGTATCACTCTGTGCCAGGCCTGGGTTCCAGGTAGCTTGGAAAGACAGCTGCCTTCCATTCTTTCATTAATTTGGTAGACAAATATCAGAGTTGAAGAACACGCACGGCATCCCTTGTCTGCCATTCTCACCTTGAAAGAGGGAAAGGGTGAGTTACAGGCATGAAGCCTTGCTCTAGGACACTTTTATCACAGGCTAAGTTTCTTGCCTGGTGTCCTAAATCTAGCTCCCAGGAGTGAGTTGTATGCTTTCTGATGTGGAGTCTGGGAGCGCCACCAAGTTGGGGCATCTCGATTTTAAGTATCATAGAATGTATTCCAAGCACGTCTCACAAGAACATCAGATTTACCTTGTTTTTTTTCCCCTATGATTATGAACTTCATTAATTTTTCACTTTTTATTGATTCTTTGTGAGCTTTATCTCCTTGAGCTGACTCTCACTCATCTCCCTGTCCCTTTGTATCTGCCCTCTGCCCTTTCTCCCAATAGAAAACAAAAAACAAGAATTTAAAAAAATAAGCAAAACAAGACTAGAAAACATCTCTTGGTAGTAGCTCTAGTGTGTCACAGTGTGTCCCACAGTACAACCTTTTGTCTACACATCCTTACTTGCACATGTTCATTGCAATGAGGCATAGGTCTGTTGGAGGCCTCTAGCTTTTGCTACACCATCAATAATGGATCCTCACAGGGGCTTCCCTCTGATATCCTGTTGTTGTCCTGTGTCATGAAGATCCTGCAGCTTTGGATCTGCAGGACTGGCTCTTTCACACTTTCCAGCAATTCACAGATGAGGTGGATTTTGGAGTGGGCCAACTCACAGTCCTGGATCTGGGTCTGGGTGGTAGCTGAGTTGGTTGTCTACCAGCTCTTCTGCACCCACATCAGCACAGCAAGCCCTCCAGCACTGCCCTGGCTACCTCACCCAGTACAAGGGTCAGGATGATTCCCCATTCTTATGCCACCAGAGCCAGCTCTACTGTGCTGCCTCTCAGTTGAGGTGCAGGGCCTACTCTTCCGTGTTCTGCATCTGTTGAAAGGTGGGGCCAGCTCTCCAGATTGTGACAGTCAGTGAGGAGTGGGGACAGCTCTGCATAGCCCTCGGACATCTACACGGTCCCAGGTGGCAGCCCAGACCAGGGATGTCCACATGGTCTTTCGTCGTAATATAAGTCATGGAAATTGACACAGACTTCTGCTGCCCCATGGAGGGGAAGCAGGGGCTGGGACATAGCCATGTCCCAGGTGGCAGGGCAGACTACTTTCAACAGGCCACTCCTCTCCAGGCTGGAGTCTCCAGTTCCACACCCCTTCCTATGCCTCTATCACTGTTGTGCTTCTCTTTCCCTCACACCTGTCCACCACATACCTTCATGTTGTAGTGTCTCCCGCTGCCACGGGCTATCAGGCTTCCGGGTCTCCTCCTCTACCCATGCTGTGTAGTATGGACTTCCTTTGTGTTTTACTTTTCTTACTTTGTATTTTTAAAGGTACATTGGATACCATTGAGTGATTAATACTCTTTTAAATATACTTTTAAAAATGTATATATATATATATATATATATACTCTTAAAATACACATTTAAAAATATACTTTTTATGTACTTATGTATGTGTGGATTTGTATGTGCATATGTATGCAGGTGCTCATACACATGTGCATGTGGAGACCAGAGGTCAATGTTAGATGGGTTTTTCAATTATTCTCCATTATATTTTGAGACAGAATTTTTCACGGACTCTGGCCCTGGCCACTAGACTGGCCTGGCTGGACAGCAAGCTCTGGTGTTCCTCCCTTCCGTTTATTTCCCCCAGCCTGAATTGCAGGCATGTACAGCTATGACAAGTCTTTTTTATGTTTGTATTAGGGATCTGAACTCCAGTCCTCATGCCTGAGAGGCAAGCACATGCTGACTGAGCCATCTCCCCAACACCATTTTGTATATACCTCACCACTTAATCATTTAGCAATCCAACAAAGAAATAGATATTGTCATTCCTTTTTATCTAGGATATGGTGATGGGAAGGAATATGACATCAGTAGACTGAAATACACAGAGTTAAAAGATGAAAGTTAATATTCAAATTGGCCCTAAGCCTACCTTAAGCTCCCGATGGTACTATCAGTCATGAACCACCTCTGGTCTATGAGTCCTCACCTGCTCTTGTTGACATGCACTGGGGTGGAGAAAGCTGTGTGGTGAAGGTGAATGGACACACAGATCACCTCCTTGAGGCTCCAGCCAGCAGCGATTCTGCTTTGGTGCATGGACTGGCTAAGCGACCTGTTTTTATCTAACAGGAAGCACACCTTGGGTGTGAACAGGGCTGCATCTTTCTTCCACTTTCATGACTTACTTGTATGGGTTGAACCTGCGCGTGAAGACCACAGAGGTGCTAAGCACAGACATGACTGTGAAGCTTAATAATGTCCCAAAAGTCTAGCACATGCTCTTCATGATCCAGTAAGACTGTCACATACTGAAAGGGAAGATTCTAGAAGATACCAGGGTATAGATGATGTAGCTTTCAAGTGATGAGGATCGAGGGAGGTCGTATGCAATTGTCCAAGAATGGGGAGGGGTGAGACGGACATGAGCCACGGAATGCAAAGGATCTCACCAGACTTGCAGTGTGCTCGGGAGGATGCAGCTTCCAGAACAAATGATGACGCTCAGGGAGAAGGTGTGTCACAAGCACCCAAGGCGAGTGTGACTAAAAACTAGGAGGGACTAGAAGGCAAAGACTATGTGACCTCACACAAAGGAAAATTAGTATAAAGTACTGGGCATCCTGAGCGTCTGTTTAGATATTAGATAGCACTGTGCACATCCCCAGTGGAAGAATTCCTGTGGCCCCAGGATATAACAAAAGAGCCTCACTTCCTTTTGTTCTGGTTTCTGGAGATTTGCAAACTTTCTAGAAAGGAGTAGATAGATAATTTCAGGAAGGATATTACCGTTATCACTTTTGTTTGTTTGTTTGTTTTGTTTTTTCGAGACAGGGTTTCTCTGTGTAGCCCTGGCTGTTCTGGAGCTCACTCTGTAGACCAGGCTGGCCTCGAACTCAGAAATCGACCTGCCTCTACCTCCCAAGTGCTGGGATTAAAGGCGTGCACCACCACGGCCCGGACCATTGTCACTTTTAAAAGTGATGTATTTTTATGTTTTGTGTGTGTGTGTGTGTGTGTGTGTGTGTGTGTGAGTGAGTGTTTGCCTGAATCATGTATGCATGTGTATCACATGCATGTCAGCTACTCACAGAGACCAGAAGAGGAAGTCAGTCCCCTGGAACTGAGTCACAGACGGCTATGAGGTAGTGTGAGTGCTGGGAACCAAGCGTACGTCTTCTGCAGGAGCCAGCTCTTTCTCTGAGCTGTCTCTGCACCCCCAGAAATCATGGTAACTACTTATCCCCACTGTTTATGCCTGCTTGCTTGTTTATGTGGTGCTGGGGTTTGAACCCATGACTTCACACATGCTTAGCAGTTGCTATACCGCTGAGCTACACCTCCAGTCCAGCAACTCTACTATTGTGCTGCCAGAGGAGCCATAGATAACCTGCTAAGAAGTAAGAGCGTCATGTTCTAATAAAACTTTTTTCTCAGCACAAACTGAGATCTGGGTTCTTCTACGAGTCCTAGTTTGTTGACCTGTCACCTAATGCAATGACTAACCCTCACATGGCTAGGGTCATTTCATTTTGAGACTCTTCTTTAGCTGCCCTTGCCTCCAGGGCATGCATATTTCAGAGATATATTACAAAATAGAAATCTAGGACATGGGGCAGGGTACAGAGGATAAGGAAAATGTGTGTGTGTGTGTGTGTGTGTGTGTGTGTGTGTGTGTGTGTGTGTTTGACTGTCTGTCTGAGCCAAGATATGAAGTAATTAATAGATGAATAAAGGCCAAAATAGTTCCCTCCGGCCATTCCCAAGCCCCAAAATCTGTAGTTTCAAGGAAAAAATGTCCTCCCACATTGGCATCACAAATACTTAAATTTGCTGTTACTCAGTGAGCATGTGAGTGTCTGAAAGTGTGTATGCACCATAACACTGAATGGGGAGGTCAGAGAACACCATGCTGGAGAAGTTTTTCTCTCCCCTTTTACCACATGGGTCTCTTATTACAACCTAAGTCAAGCAGGAGGCAGCAAAGCCCTTTACCTACCAGCCCATCCTGCTACAACACAGCTAAGCCCTTTACCTACCGGCCCATCCTGCTACAACACAGCTAACATTAAACAACCTGGAGCTACTCTGTTTAACGATTTGCTTTAGAGGCACTGAAGGTTTATCTAAATGAGGTCATGTTTCAAAGCGCAGAGCATCTCTGAACACAGACTCTGGCTGCCACACAAAGAACGCTTGTGAAGCAGAGCAGGGGCACTCTTCCCTCAGCCGCTCAGGCTGCAGTCTGTCAACCAGAAATCATGGCACCAGCTGGTAATGGAAAATCCTGGTTTCTCTCTTTCTGCTTCTTGAAAAAACTTGCCCCTCCCCTCCAGCTGAGATTGGCAAAGTTTTCCTACAAAAGGTCTATAGAGAGACTGAAAGGAAACCACTGCAGGTAACAGAGAGATAAACACTGTAGGCCAGAGACTTAGATGAGATAGCCAGCCTAAAAATGCTTGTCTGAGTGTCAGAAATCTTTGCCAACCCAATCACAGCCTTGTCTGAGTGATTAAAACTACAACTTAATAAATTCCTCAGAGCTGATAGCGTGCAGCCATCCCTTCTCTTGTTCAGGACACCGGATTCTCCCCCAACCCTGGGATCTTCATCTTGGTTTTGACCCCAGACTCAGATTCTCCAAACATATGGCTTTCTGCTGTCAGCAGGTTGTGAGGGGTGGTTACAGAGATAAGTGGGAGAGCCTTTTCTCACAAGAAGCCGAAAGGAACAGAGAATAAGACAAAATCGCCACACAAAGTCCTCAACAGCAGAGATGGAAGTTTTGACAATTGTACCACAGGGTGGGGAGTGAATCTTAGGGATGAGATGAGTGTATATGTGCTGGGGGTAAGGGGGGGCAGAGATGCTGAGGGAGTGACAGAACTGAGGTGAGAAGGTTTCTTGGAAGTTATTTGAGTGGATGAGCTGAGAATGGGGGAGAAGACCCGTGCAGGCAGACTGGTAGCATCCACAACAACATGGAGTGATAAGCTTCGTGTTAACGTTCAACACAACGGAATCTAGAATGATCTGAGAGACAGGACTCTGGGCGTCTATGGGAGATTACCTTGATTACTTGTTAATTGACCCATCTTAGCTATGGGTGGGGCCATTGCTTGGACAGGGGATCCTGCGTAAGCAGGAAGCAGGCCACATTCTGTGCACGCCTCCTTTACTCTCTGGGTTCTGACTGTGGATGCTCAGCTAGCAGCCACTTCACGTTTCCGCAGCTCCCCTCCTTCCCCATCGTGAACCGTGAGACAGAATACACCTTTTCTATGTGAAGCTGTTTTTGTCAGCTTGCTTTATGGCAGCAGGCGGGAAAGTAACTGATCCGTGGAGATGAGAGAACAAAGAGATTCAAGAAAGAGTGTCCCACTGTAAGCCACATTAATAGGGGACATTAGCATTTTGCTGGGGAAGAGAAATGCCAGAGATTCTCACATTATTCAAATCCATGCTGTCGTGTAGATAGTGAAAGAATCCTTGGGATAAGAAAGAGCTGAGTAGCAAAAACTGACAGAGAAGAGAAAGAAGCGGCTGTCCTTGGATGCAGTTTTCTTGGCAGAACAGGGATGTGTTTGCTTGAGGAAAAACACAAAGGGAGGTTGGAAACAAGAAATTAATGTGCTGCATTTGGAAGTGTTGTGAGATAGTTTTAATAGTTTGGGAGTAAATAATACAAAAACTTTCCTGACACAAATATTTATAAAGAAAGTAAAAGAAGAACAAGAGCCTCAAGCGTATAGCTGAGCTGCCAAAGAAGCCAACTACACCGTAAAAGTCTAACACTGAAAAGCTGGGCATGGTGGCTCACATCTATAATCCCAGCACTTTGGAGGCTGAGGCAGGAGGCTTGCTGTGAGCTACACAGTAAGTTGTAGGCCAGTTTTAGAGTGAGATCCTGTTTCAAAAAGGGAGAAAGTGAGATGGAAAGGAGGAGAGAAAGAAGAAAGGTTCACTGAATGCAAGTGGAGACATCGAAACTAAGTGCTGTTCCCACAGTTCAAGGGTTAAGCATCTCCATGGGAACAGATGAGAGCTTGGGCCCTCTGAGATAGAGTTGAGCTTGAGATCTTGCACAGAGTTTGTTCCTTTGAAGGACCACACCTCCCTATAACATGAAAAAAAATGTCTATCCACTAATGTGAGACGACAAATGGCGATTTGCCTCTCTAATCCACAGGCCTGCTTGGCATGGGCGAGGGAGGCTTTATTCATAATCATGAGTTTAAAGTAAAATAGACCTGAAAATATTTGGGATGGTGATCAAATTATGCAGTCAAGTGATCAAGGAACTCTTTGATGACGTATATAGAGGCCTTCGGGGCCTATGACAACCCGGAAGTTCTTAGCAGAAGCTGCTGGAGAGATATAAGTCCATGTTGCAGTTTTCTTTCAAGTAAAGCCCTCTTGGAAGGTCCTTCCCCAGTATCCTAAAACCAGATACTACAGAACAGAAGAATTTTGGGAACTGCACAGACTTTGGAACCACATTTATAAGTATGGAAGCCAAAAGGGGAGAGCGTACTCTGTAATTAAGAACCTCATGAATTGTATTTCCAACAGACTAAGAGAAAAGTGATACAACTATCCAGAAGGGGAGAAAAGTCAAGTCTGGAGATGTGGAGTTGGGAAATCTCCAAACAGAAGTAGCTGAAGAATGGATGAAATTCCTTTAGGGAGAGAGTGAGTCTAAGCCTCATGAGGGGGGAAATAGGGAGAGGCAAGGTATGAGGAAGAAAGGACTGTTGTCCATGTGGTGAACAATTCCAGAATGGATGAGGAGATTTTCAGAGATGAAATGTAGCACAGTAATGAAAGTCCCTTCTACCTATTGGCAGTAATGTCCAGTGCTGATGATCCATTGTTGAAGTACCTTCTCTGCCCCCAGTAGAACAGAAGCCTATTTAAGCATCTTTTGTACAAATTGTAGAATGGGACCTGATTAAAGCCGTCTGTTTTTTGTAGTGTTGTGTAGATACACTAGGGAGACGTTTGGGCTTTCTATAGACTAGTTATGTATCTTAGAGCTAAAGAGAAAGGAATAGGGATAGGAAGATGGCTTAGCTGGTAGAGTGCTTATCATTCAAGCATAAGGATCTGAATTTAGCTTTCCAGTACCCACGTCAAGAGCTGGGTGTGACTAAGCATGGGGAGGTGGCGACAGGAGGATCGCACTGGCCAGCCAGCCTAGCTGAATTGGCCAGCTTCAGGTTTAGCCTGTGAGCCTGTCTAAAGAAATAAGGTAGAGAGTAACTGAGGATGACACCTAATGTTGACTTCTGGCCTCCACATATATGAACATGCACGCACTTGCATGTATAGCTGCACATACATGTATACACACTTACACAGGCACACATATGTAACACACATGCACACAAAGATGCAGGGATGGCAAAACCATGAGCTTAGAACAGCTATGTATGACTTCATGATTTCTGGGCAAATTCTTGAGTCTGGCTCAGGCAGATCTGCTTCTGTGAGAGCCAAACCCTGCCTCTTCTCAATGAACATTTGGCGTTTGGCATTCTTAACATCCAACAGCATCATTGAACTGGCCCTTAGTCTGAATTGGGATGAAAAGAGAGAAAAGTCATGGAATCACCAAGCTAGTTACTGTGTTTCTTTAATTCTTTAAAATCTCATTTTTGCTTTGATGTGGTTATAATGTAAGTAGGAGTGGCAAACACACAAAAATTCAGTCCATTGCCTAGTCTCCTGGGTGATGCCAAATGCTTAACTCAGAGATTTAGGATTTGACTACCAAATATAAGCTGATCATCAGTTATCTCTTCTCATCTGCAAGGCCATGAAAACAAGGTGGACACCCAGAAGGAAAACCTGGGGCATTAGTTACCTCTGTATGCAGCGACAGAATACCTGGCTGTACAAGGAGGAGGGGCCGATTTGGGCTCACAGTTTCAGGTGGTCTCAGTCCATCATAGCAGGCAAGACATAGTGGAGCTTGTAGAGAGCATATGGCCAAACCTTGTTCACATAGCAGCAAATCAGGAAGCCAAAAATCAGGCCAAGGGAGGCTGTAACCTTCAGAGGTCAGCCCCCTGTCTCCTACACTCACCTTCCAGGTCTTAGCTCTAAGGGTCTCCACAGCCTTCAAATAATGCCTCAGACTGGGAACCAAGCTATGACACTGGTCATAGTGCTCTTGTGTTCTGTCCCTGGTGGAGGCAGCAGCAGGGAGGTATAGAGATTGAGGAGTCAGGGATGCTCATAAGAACACTTGGGTGGCTTCAGGACATTGTTAGACTGAGGGAAATAGAATGAGAAGAGAATAGAATGAGGCTTGGTGGGCCATGTGGGAAATGAAATTCGAGGGTCCAGATTAAGTGTGAGACTGACACTTATCCAACTGTTTCCGTCTTGTACCAGCTCAGATTTCTGTGTGTGGTCTATCTTGGTACGCTATCTGAAACTCATAACAATGGGTAGCCTGTGCTATTAGTTTCCTCTTGTCATGGTTAATCTTCACTGTCCACTAGACTGGGTTCAGAGTCACCTGAGAGAAACACCTCTGATGGGGTGTGTGTGTAAGAATATTTCCAGAGAGTCTTTTCTGTAGCTAAAAGACCCATTCCAAATATGAAATATTTATTCTTTTTTATTATTTTGAGTATGTTGCCTGTATGAACGTATATATGCATACCATATGCATGTCTCATGCCCAAGGAGGTCACAAGATTATTCTGAATGTGGGTCCACACACTGAATCAAGAGAAAGCAAACTGAATATCAGCATCTATCTTTGTTTCCTGACTGTGGTCACCGCAGCTGCCTCCTACTCTTGCCACCTCTGGAACACCTCTGCTTTCTCTTCCCCCTCTTTCCTGCCACACTAGATGATACACTCAAGTTGCCAGCTGAAAAATAAAAGCCCTTAGTTTTCTTATGTTAAGTGTTTTGACACAATGAGAAAATAACTAATATTCTTCCCCCAGGCAGCTAAGCCAGGAGACTCATTTCTGTGAGGCTTCAGTCTGCCCACCCCCCAACACACACACACACACACACACACACACACACACACACACACACACACACATCTGAGCAAACTTTTGCATTTTCTATTCTGAATTCATACTCCTAGAAAAATTAAGGAAGATGAGAAAGAGTAATCAACAAAACTATCTAATTTTCATTAACACTTAAGCTGGCTTTATGGCCTCTTCCCTCCAATAACAAAAGTCTCACTTGAAGAGCGTGGGAAAATGGGTAGGAACAAAGCAACATCAACATTCTCCCTGCCTGGGAGATGAGAGCTCCACTTCCTCTAAATGCTTCTTGAATATACAATCTAAGTCTTTGGTAAACTGTGTTTATGTATTACACAATAGTCCAACAATTCTACATTGAGTATGGCTTTTTCCCAACCTCTCTGTGTTCTTCTCTTTCATGGTCCCTGCACTCCATATCCTGATTATTGAGAGTCCAAGCATGAGCATGAAGCCAGAAAAACCAGGAATCACAAGAACTCAAGACCTAAGGGAAAATTGAATGGAACAAAGACCAGTTGAAGAGTCAGACATCAAAAATCTGCAGGAGGAAAGAGGCAGGGTTTCACAGACCAAACATGCAGATTGGCAATATAAACTTTAGCATTTAGAGTAGACAGTAGGGACCAGGTATTCCCTCGTTTTCATCTGTAAGTTTGTCAGACAATCGATGAAGGACATCAGCACCAGGAAGATTTCTATGTCATGGCAAACGTGTGTATGTGTGCATGTGTGTGTTTTCCTTTGTGTGTACATGTGTGTCCAGTTGTATGTAGGTAATATCAAGTGTCTTTCTTTGTTCTTTAAACTTTTCCTTGAGTCTGTCCTGTTCATCTCCCCACCCCCACATATCCATCCTTTCTGCTTGCAACCTCCCCCAAAATAACAAACAAACAAACAGCAGAACAAAGCATAGAAGCCATGGAAGCTGTAGTTTGTCACATCATGTCCCACAGTACATCCCTCTGTCCACACATCTTCACTTGGAAACATTCCTTGCAATGAGCTGTTGATCTAGTTCGAGATCTCTGGCCTCTGTGACACCATCAATATAGGATCCTCATTAGGACTCCTCCCAATTATCCTGTTGCTGCCCTGTGCCATGGAAATCCTGCAGTTTTGGAACAGCAGGACTGGCTCTTTCACATGTCTCAACCATTTGCAGATGATATAGATTTTGGAATGGACCCTCTCAGAATCCTGGCTCTAGGCCTAGGTAGTAGCAGAGATGGTCAGCCCACCAGCTTTCCCTTATCTGCACTATCAGAGCGAGCTCTCAAGCGCTGTTCTGGGTAGACAACCCAATTCTGCCCAGCAGCAGGAGGCAGGGTCAGCTTTCCTGCTCTTGTACCCTCAAGGACGGCTTACCTGTACCTCCAAGTCCAGAGCCAGCTGCACTGTGCTGCCCAGTCAAGGCTAGAGGCCCGCTCCCCCAAGTGCTGCAGCCTGTGCAGGGCTGGGCCAGCTCTCTTGCTCTCACACCAGCAGGCTGACTTACTCATGCCTTTGCCTTCAGGGCTGGCTCCTCTGTGTTGCCCAGTTCTCATGCCCTCAGGGCCAAGGTTCCCGGCTACCTCAGATAGCAAGGGACAAGTATGGGTGGGGGAAACATTACCCTCCCTGCACCCAGCCCCACTTCCAAGCAGAGGGCAGACAAATGGTGGGGTCAGTTCTCCCCCACCCCAGCCATTAGGGCCAGCTCTACTGTGCTGCCTGAATGAGGTGTGGGGCCCACTCTCCTGAGTGCTGTCAGTGGTGAGAGATGGGCCCAGCTCTCCAGAGGACTTCATTCTGTGAGGGTGGGACCACTTCTGCATAGCCCCTGGACATCCAGGTAGTCCCCAGAAGCTGCCCCAACCAGGGACATCCTTATGTTCCCCAGTGGAAATATAAGCCATGAACATCAACACAGACCCCTGCCACTGCATGGCCTTCAGTGGCAGCTCGGGCTGGAACGTCACCATGACCCCAGGTGATGGGGTTGGCCGCTCATGACAAGCTACACCTCTCCACCCTCAAGTCTCCAGATCCTTCTCTCTTCATAGTATTCAAGCTGCTCCACTTCTCTTTCTTGTGGTGGCTCCCACTGTGGGCTGGCCACGTGGCTGTCAGGCCCCTGCGTGACATCCTCCATCTACACAGTGTGGTGTGTTGCCAAGCAGGTGTCTGTGGCCCACCTGTGCTGTGCACTGGAGGGCAGGTTTGTGGGTGGCAGGGCCGTCCACAGGTCTTCCTCCTTCTGTGCTTTGCTACCTGGATTTGATTTGATTTTCGTGAATCCTAATCAAAAAACAGCTTTGGCCACCAAACCAGGCATCAAACTAGGATGAGCAAAGGACTGCCATCTGCTCTGCCCCTGACTGACTCTGCCCCTGACTGACTGACTCTGCCCCTGACTGACTCTGCCCCTGACTGACTGACTCTGCCTGTGACTGACTCTACCCCTGACTGAGTGACTCTGCCCCTGACTGACTGATTCTGCCCCTGACTGATAGAAGAATACCACCTGCTGGGCAGTGGTGGCGCACACCTTTAATCTCAGTACTTGGGAGGCAGAGGCAGGTGGATTTCTGAGTTTGAGGCCAGCCTGGTCTATAGAGTGAGTTCCAGGACAGCCAGGGCTACACAGAGAAGCCCTGTCTTGAGAAAAAAAAAAACACCACCACCAAGTTGTCTCTTTGTCCATTGCCTGGGGGCTCGAGTGTCTTTCTTAGTCACTCTCCACCTTATGTTTTTGAGACAAGATTTTTCACTAGTTTGGCTAATGACCCTCAGAAACCTGCCTATCCTTGCCTCCCCAGCAACAGAGTTACAGCACATGATGCGTCACCCAGTGTTTTCTTTTCTTTCTTTTTTTTTAACCTGGATATTAAGGAATCTAAACTCATATGCTCATGAATACACAACAGATTCTTTACTGGCCAAACTCTCTGCTCAGTCTAGGTAAATCTCTCTTGACAGCACATACTCAGTTGAAGAAAGAAGCCATGCCCAGAGCTGACCATTTGCAGCCCCAAGTGAGTTACCTTTGCAAACTTGAGGGAACAGCTTGAAGGAGAGTCGCTTTAGTTCACGACACAGACATTTCCAGTCCTAGGGGCTGGAGCATTTGGAGGAGGACACTGCTCAGGGGCCTTTGGAGGGAGAGATTGTTCACCTCTGGTGGACAGGGTGAAGAAAGTGAGACAGAGACCTGGAAAGAGAACTGACCTTCAAATGTAGGACCCATCCCCACCTGTGGTCTGTTTCTCCAACGAGGGCCCAACTCAAAAAGTTTCCATAATCTCCCAAAATAGGACCCCAAACCAGGGACCGAGCATTGGCTATACAAGCCTGTGGAGCACATCTTACACTCCAGCTGTAACACATCTACAGATAAACAGGCTGTACTTTTGATAGGACAACCAAGACCAGATGGTAAGGTTGGACTCTGGCTTGGGTGAGAGCTATGAAATCAACAATGGGAATAAATTACCATAAGCATTAACCTTAACTCAGTAAAGGAGTCCGGTCTGAGTGCTAGAGGAGCAGCTCAGCTGGTAGATGTCAACAGAAAAAGCCTTGCACTTGATAACCAGCACTGCATAAAGCTGGGTAGGTGGTGCAACTCTGTTCCCTCCCCAACCCCGCCCCTCTCTGCCCCTCCCACACTTGGAAGGTCAAACCAAGAAGGTCAAGAGTTCCAGGTTATGCTTCTCAGCTCCAAGAATTTGAGGACAGCCTGGAGTACATGAGACCCTGTCTGAAAAAACAGAACTGTTATGATATTTGAATATTTTACATATCCAATATGAAAAACATGCATGCCCCCAGCATGCCCTGAAGATGTAAGGAAATATTACTGGGAAAGAACTTTCTAGAAAAAAATGCACTATGACATCATTGGGTTCGTGTTTGGCATGTTTGTCAAAGCACTGGAAACTCATCTTAACTTGAGCCAGAGGATGAGGTAAGGCACTTGGTCCCTCATGTTAGAGTGATGTCACACAAACACAAAGACTAAAGAGATTAAGTTACACTTATTTTGCAGGATTTTTTTTTTTTTTTGGATCTAAACATCTTCAGCCTTTAATTTAGATGGGATTTTATTTCTAACTATCATATCGTAAGCTTTAACTTAGTCCTGACGTGATGTCGACATTTAGGCCTGGGGGTGAGGAGATGATTTGGTGCTTGAGAGAGCCTGCTGTTCTTGCAGAGGACCCAATTGCTTTCTGAGTCTTAAATGAAATAAATGTGTTCTGCTTTGGGGGATGTTAACAGTGGAGTGGGATTAAAAAGGAAATCAAGACAAGTATGGAAGCACACACTCCCCCCCC
>NW_022196913.1:7223224-7227997 GCF_008632895.1 Mastomys coucha
CCCCCCCCGCGCGCCGTAATCCCAGCAAATCCCTAAGCAGAAGCAGACAAATCGCACTCTTGTACACACACTTGAAGTCCAAACTCTCCACTTCACCCAAACACACTTTCACACTGTTTTGGGGAAAAGGTACTATTGCAATCCTGTTACTTTGATTGTATGTGGTCAAGTAACAGTGTTTGGTTCTTGAGAATCTCCTTCCTGGAGGAAGAGGGCTTGCTGGGCAGGCCAGGAGGCAGCACAGGAAGACGACTTGATGGACAGGCCAAGAGGTGGCGGCAGCGCATGCGTGCATACTTTTCCCTCTCCACCCTGGAGCTATGTGTCTTGGGCTCATTCCATTTTTCTGCTCTGCTTCGCAGTAATGGAGGCTGTTTACATTGTATGCATTTCCTGATAATCTCTCTCTTCTATGTTTCTAATCAGACTTCCAGAAAGTCTCGGACCTCTTTGTTGGGTTGCTTTAACCCATATGCTTTAAAACATTTTTCTCGTGAGTTCATTTAAAAGGGCCATGGGCACCAATGGATGAGAAAATGTCAGCTCCTTGGTAAACATTTTAGAATGAGATACATATGGGACTGAGTGCGGGGACAACAGCATCATTGTACTGAAAACACAGTGTGGCTACTAACTCATTCCCTTGAACTTGCATTCATCCATGATGTCACGGGTGCCCCTTGTCTTATGCTCAACAACTTAGGACTTGTGGTACAAAAGCCTTCTGTGTCAACTACTTCCTATGTGGTTTGACACAGACGCAGAGCTATTTGGGAAGAGCTGTGTCAGCGGGTACCCAGATGGAAGTAGTGGGGAGGAGTGGGCAACAGCTGGGCTTGGCATGGGCTCCACTGACCTCTCTTTGAGGATTTTATTGGACACTGGTCACCATTCACTGCACAATAGCTGCTGTAGGGGAGAGCTTGTGCTTTTGAGGGATGTGCCAAGGGCCTGCAGCTGTGTGGGTGTAGTTTTGCTAGGAAGATGGAAAGGAAGAGAAATGAAAGTTCCAACTCTTCTCTCAACGTGAAGCTTAACGCAGGACCCACATTGCACAAGACAGAGCTGCCTCCAAGTGCTGTCTTCCCTGGGAGGGAGGAAGGAGCAGGGGGCTGCATGTCTAGGAGCCCAGCTCTGCCTTCCATAGGCAACACTGAGGGATGCTTCTCATCACATCCATGCGAGCAAGAGGGATCAGTGCCAACCCTGGGGACCGCGGGAAGGTTTGAAGCAGAGTATATGCCTTGGCTTATTTAGATTCTGGCTAGTTCCTGGATAAATTTCATGAATTTTAAAAGAATTACGTCATAGTCAATGTAAAGCAGACCTGGACTGGACTTCTAAGATGTTGTTTTAAAAGAATACTTCATTCTTCTTTTAATCCAAGGAAAGTACACACAGGATGACGAGTTTGTCACAGTGAACAGTGTTAAACAGAGACTGGCCTTTAACTTGGAGCCCTTCTAATCCTCTTCTGGGATTAGAAGAAGTCTTGTCAAATATCTATGCTCAGGCCAAGGTTTAACTTCACTATGCAAATAATTACATTTATACCCATTTATCTACATGCAGACATTGTATTTATACTTTGCATGTTTTAATCAATATTTTTTTGCATACCTTTCTATATCATTTTGTCAAAATAAAGCCTGGAAGATTCAAGATCTTTCCAGATGACATGCCTGGACAATGTTCGCAGTTGGTCCTTATGTGTCAGTGGGTGCCTGGGTGGGTGTTGATTGTCGATCAGCACTGTTGGAAACTAGCACATGTTCTTTAGGGAGCGCTTGCTGGCTGATCTCTCTAAGAGTTCTCTATTCTCCTTAGTAGACATTCCATGAATTCGTTGTTTTTCACTCTAAAGACACATCCATTGGTTTTCTGGCCTCATGACAATTGCCCCCTCTCTCGTATTGCCATCTCTTCCTTCAGTTGCTATACACACATCTCCCTCTCCTGTGTCCCATTGTAGAATCTTACATTGGAAAAGAACAGTGACCTATTGGAAGCATAAGTAACATTTTGACATCAGACACTTAATCCCTCTACCTAAGCAAGTTACCCCTGCCCTAATTACCCTTTCTCCGCTGAGACTCTATGCAACGCATTAGAATTAGGGAGACAGGATAGAACTAGTTAGCCCAAGCTGGGCTCAACCTTGTAATCCTCCTGCCTTAGCCTCCAAGTAGTGGTATTATAAACACATACCCATATATATGGCTTTAATCAATTTACCTGTTTTTGTTTGTGAATGTAGTGCGTGAGCGCGTTTGTGTGTGTGTGTGTGTGTGTGTGTGTGTGTGTGTGTGTGTGTGTGTGTGTGTTTATGTGGATGCACTGTGTCCATGTAGAGAAGGGCATGTGTTCATGTCGTAACATTGCTTGTTTTCCTGTGTATGAAGGCCAGAGGTCAACCTCAAGCATCCTTCCTCCAGAAAGTCTTTTTTTCTTTCATTTGGTTTTGAGGCAAGGTCTGGGACTGGGACTTAACTAAGTTGTTTGGTCAGAAGCTCCAGGTACCCTCTCTCTCTGTGTGTCTCTCTCTGTCTCTGTCTGTCTGTCTGTCTGTCTGTCTGTCTGTCTCTCTCTCTCTCTCAGGAATAAGTGTGTCATCAGATCTGGCTTTTGTATGTAGGCTCTGAGGCTCATACTCAACTCTTTGTGTTTGAGCAGTAAGTACTTTTACTGACTTTGGTTGCCTCTTCATGAATGAATTTAGAAGCACCACTGTTCCTTGTAGCACATTTTGGGGGTTCCTTGGCCCCCATCATATATATATAAGGCCTAGAGAGAGCTTTGGGAATGTAGTTTTCTAGGGTTTCCATAGTTTTTGTTCAAGCTTTAGAAGGGTGTTGGTAGGCGGTAGCCCACCTGTCTACCACGTGTATCCAAACATATCCATCTTAGTTACAGCCTTGTCTGGTCTGGCAGGAACCCCAAAGGGCATCTAGTTAGCCGCTCATGATTTACTCCTTTGCCTACAGGACAGTTCCCAGGCCCGTAGAAGCTTAGATTACACATTCTCTGCCTCTCTGGGCTTACTCTGATCTTTCTGGAATGTGCTAACCCTGCTTCTGGACTGTATTCTTGGACAAAGTTTGACTAGGCTTCTGTTACTCTTCAATATGGAAGCACAATGCAGAGAAAGGTCAGCACAAGCTCACTAATGCTGACTCTGCTGTGCAGCTGTTCACCATGTACCTTTAGTCTAGATCCTTGTTGTGAAGGCAGAGATCTGAAGCCGATCAGTCCATCAGGTTGGTTAAAAGCCAGTCAAAGGTTAAAAGAGGGTAGAAAAGCTGTAGGCAGTTGCAGTAGCTGTCTCTCAGTTCCCTCTGGGATGGCTTGGGAGATCGCCCTAGGCAGCTCTAATGGGACTGGAAATGGAGCAACTGCCAGCTGCTGGCCTGCTCTCTCTTGGTGCACAGGAGGATAGGTCACAGCTGAGGCCTTACAAGGTCATGAGGAATGAGCAGTTCCTTATTCAAGTGGAAGATGGGAAGACTGAATAACCACAGAGAATATTCAGCATGATGGGGAAAGTGCGCATAAAGGAGACAGGCTGATTGCTCTTGGGATACTGGTTAAGAGTCCCTAGGGATACCAGCAGCTAAACAAAATGAACAAGTGCTTTTGACAAGGGACAAGGACCCTTGAACCAGAGGCAGCTCCAGTTCCCTCTGAGCTGTGGATTTGAGCTCCTAGAGACACAGCCTAAAGAGAGCAGCTGCTTAGTGTTGCTCTTGGGCAAAGGCTTGCAGACCTTCCGGGATCTAGATGACTTGTTGGGGAGTGACACCTGCCTTCTGCTCATGCTAGGTAAGCTAGCTGTCAAGGAAAACAGAAGCAAGGAGCCTGGCATGAGCCATTCTCTGCACGAGGTCACTGTGTGAATGGTGGGACTTCCCGCTCACGTCAGCCAAGTGCAGACATCCAACTACATATTCTGTGAGCTTACTACTCAACGTTTCTCAGTGATGAGACATCTCTCAGTATTATCTGATCTTGTTTCCTGCAGCAGTTTTTTTTCCCTGTTGCTATAATAAAGCACTCTGGCAAAAGCAACTTAAGAGAGAAGGGTTTATTCTGGCTTACAGTTCAAGGGTATTTCAGCTCATACTGTGGCAGGCAGGGCCAGTGGCCAGACCTTGAAGCAGCTAATTACATCCCATCCGTTGTCAACAAACCCGGTAATGAAAGCTTGTTAGGTTCAGTTGCCTTTATTTATACAGCCCTGGCTCCCTTCCGATGGGTCTTCCCATCTGAATTAATGTAATCACAGTAATTGTCCATGGGCATGTCCAGAGGCCCATCTCCTAGGCAATTATGGATTCTATCAAGTTAATGATGACCACTAATGGTCACAGTACCCAAAGAACAGTTTGATCTTTCTTATATTCATCACATTCCCTAATAATATTGTGTCTCTGGATGTTTCCTCTATGTTCCTAAATCAAATTCTTCTCTTCTTCTCCTCCTCCTCTTTTTCCTCCTTGTCCTCCTCCTCCTCCTCCTCTTCCTCCTCCTCCTCTTCCTCCTCCTCTTCCTCTTCCTCCTTCTTCTTTTTTAAAAGATTTATTTATTTATTTTTCATGTGTATGAGTACACTGTAGCTGTACAGATGGCTGTGAGCCATCATGTGGCTGCTGGGAATTGAACTCAGGATGGCCTGGCTCGCTCCAGCCCCACTTGCTCTGGAGAAATACACTGTAGCTGTCTTCAGATGCACCAGAAGAGGGTGTCAGATCTCATTACAAGTGGTTGTGAGCCACC
>NW_022196913.1:7228888-7234224 GCF_008632895.1 Mastomys coucha
GAGGAGGAGGAGGAGACGAGGAGGAGGAGGAGGGAGAGGAGCAGGAGAAGGAGGAGGAGGAGGGAGGAGAGGGAGAGGAGAAGAGGAGGAAGAGGAGGAGGAGGGGGAGCTATCGCTGCCATAACTAGAAGACATGCATAGAACATCAGCATTGGTGAGGTTGAGGCAGATGAACCCATAAGTTGGAGGCCAGTCTGAGCTATAGATCAGATTACAGGCCATTTTAGACTACATATCGTGTCTCAAATAAGGTTATGCAAGCAAGTGTGTAAGTTAATAAACAAAATGAAAGACAACAACAAACAGAGAACACTCAGATTACAATCCTGAAGATATCTAGAAAGAAGAGCTGAAATTTCAGGATTGAGAGGTGAAGGACTTGGAGGCTGCAGGTGGGGCAGGAAGAACATTGAACACAACAGCCATGGTTGTAAGTTGGGCTTCAGGGTTTCTGAATGTTCCTTTGCCCAGGAAAGAGAAGAACAAAGGACAACAGATTTGAAGAAGAAGATAAAGTTTCTAGTTTTCAAAACATTAAATTTGAGCTGTCCAAGGGTCCTGCCTGGAGAACTGATTGACAAATTGTCCTCAATTTAGAGAGAAGTGCTTTCCAGAGGTGAATCTGGAAGTCTTGGAGAAAAGAATGGGCAACTATAAGCCTGAATAAAGATAAATTTGTTGGGGGAAAGAGTGAGGTCTGAGAGCCCAATTGGAAATTTTGCTGAAGAAGTCATCCTATGACTCTTCCATAGAAGAGAGAAATAAGAAGACCCCAAGGGAGACCATGGAAACACCAGAGGGAGGGAGAGGACCTCCAGAAGCCAGAGGAAATAAGACTTTATGAAGGATGTGCCTTCATAGCAGAGCATCTCACAGATGTCCCTGAGGACATGCTGGCCTTTTGGAGGATAGACTCTGTGTATTGTCTCAGGAATGTTTCCTGGGGATGGGAGTCAGAGCTGGGGAAGAGAAAAGGACCCTCTGCATCAATGTTCTCCTAAGAGAAGGTTTTGAGCCTGGAGGAGGGGAAGAGACAGAACAGAGGGACTTTCCTGACATTATGGTGGACAATAAGTGCTTCTGCTCTTCTCTTTTCCTGGAAGAACTGGAAGTAGGAGGCAGCTCTAGAAAGGGTGAGGAGATGGGCTGTGGAAGGCAGTCCCAGGAAGGGCGAGGAGATGGTCTTAATGAAATGTGCCCATTGTTCTTGTTCCTGGGTGGATGTGGAATTCCTGCAATGCTTTCTGCATGGATGTTATAGAGGATGAATCCATTAGCTGCTGCCAAAAAAATAAACTGAAAGAAACAAAGAAAGAGAGAGAGGCTGGCAGGCAAGTTGGAACAGTTCCCAAGACAAGCTGCACACTGGAAAGCCTCTAACTCGGCGTATTTGGCTTCCAGTGGTTTTGGAGCTGCAGATCCCACTGCCTTGGATGCTGGTGTGAGTTCTGGCATGAGACTTCCTAAGTTCTAATCATGTCTCCTGTGGGACATGATTCTTAATTCCTCTGCACCTGAGTTGCATTATACAAATAGGAATACTGACTAGAGGTTTTACCACAGGTGATCATGAAGACTGAGCCAGCAAGTCATCTTGCACTCAGCCTGATAGCTAATAAGCAGAAAGAGTAGCTGTTAAAATCATCATCATCATCACCATCATCACCACCACTACCATCTGCTTCTCCTTCCTCCTCTTCCTCTTCCTCCTCTTCCTCTTCCTCCTCCTCCTCTACCTTCTCCTCGTCCTCCTTATCCTCATTCTCATCCTTTTTTATACTTCTGGCAATTTCTTTAGACTCTGCTGCTTTTCCAGGCCCCATGAATGAAGAAATGGTGGGAATGTACAGTACAGTAATTCAGTTCAACAAGCACATTCTCAAGTCAGAAGATCTCAGCTCACTGAGCTCTGTGGGAGAGGGTAGAATGGAGAGTCTTAAATATAGACACACCCATTCCAGTTTTCGGCAGTGGATTTTGGAGGTTCCTTTGGAATACAAGAGTTGGATTGTGAGATCTTAAGTGAGCACCTAGTTACAGGATGGAAAGGTGAGTGGGGAGTGAGGAAGAGGGAGACATTCTGAAGGAAGAGTTGGAAAGTGGTGGGAGTTTGCTGAGGATGGAGAGGCAGAAGGAAGGTACAGTAACTGTCTGGGATCCAGGATATGAATCAAGGTCCACAACACCCAGGGAAAGGCCAGGGGATGCTAGAGCAAACATATAATCTATACCACCCATTATTCTGCCCCACCCCCGGAAGCCAGTGCTTCTCTGAATTCTCCTTGAGTATCTCACTGGGAACCAAACAATAGCTCCGCTGCCTTCTGAGCACCTTTCATTTTGTTACTGATTTACTAATGTTCATGAAGGACGAGGCAGGCTTGTCATCCTGATTCTACTGATGGGAGAACTTAAGGGCAGCCATGAATGACACATAGGTTCCTGCCCAGGGCTGAACTGAGGGTAAATAGTGTGCCCAGGGTCCTTGCTATGGCAACTACGTAATGCAGATCCTTAACTTCATACACTGGGTTTCTTTAAACATCTGATGACAGAATTCATGAGACATGTCAGCGTTTGTCACAGAGCCTCCTCTTCTCGTCCCTCCCCTCCCCTCCTTTCCTCTCCTCCTATTTGCTCCCTCTTTCCCACTAACCCTCTCTCCACTTTCAGGAACAAATTTTCCCATATGGCCTCAGCCTCAGACCTGGCACTACCACTGGGTTCTGGGATTACAAGTGTGTAGCACCATGCCCACTTTCAGATTCTTTTCCTTATAGTATATCCCCATGTCACTCTGGTTCAGAGATTTCATAATATTTTAAAGTCCTATAACAGCACCCCAAGAAATGACTCAGTGGATAAAGGTTTTTCCCACCAAACCTGATGAACTGAGTTCAAACCCTGGGGCCCATATGATGGAAGGAAAGAACTACCCACACAAATTGTCCTTTGACCTCTACACATGACACTGCATAAGAACACACATCTTGTCCCTATACACAAACAAATAAATGTAATCAAATCTTTGAAAAGATAGTATTGTCTTAGTCAAAGTTCTGTTGCTGTGAGGAGAAACCATGACCATGGCAACTCTTATAAAGCAACACATTTAATTGGGCTTACAGTTCATAAGTTTAGTCCACTATCATCATAGCAGGAAGCGTGATGGCACACAGGCAGACTTGGTGCTGGAGAGAAGTTAATCATGTACATCCTGATCTGTAGGCAGCAGGAAGAGAGCCACTAGGCCTAGCTTGAGCTTTTGAAACCTTAAAACCCACCCCCAGTAACACATCTACTCCAATGAGGCCACACCTCCTGATAGTTTCATATGATACCACTCCCTATGAGTCTATGGGAGCCATTTTCACTCAAACTACCATAAATATATTTTTTATTATCTTTAATTTTATAATTTGCTAAATGTTAAGTCATTCATTCACCAGCACACCCATGTCTGTCACTTTCTGAATTTTACTGGGCAATAGGATTGGGACTGAAACCCTCCTACAGAAAATTTAACATCAGTTAAGGGGAAAGACATAAAATAAGCTGTCATTACTCTGAAATGTGCTTGGTGGGAAAATGGACTCAGAGGTGACCAGTTTGTGCTTTGTCTTCACCTAGACCAGAGAGGCCCTCGTCACAATTCTCAATGACCTCCGACCCCAGGATCGATTCAATATCATTGGGTTCTCCAACCGGATTAAAATGTGGAAAGACCACTTGCTACCAGTGACTCCTGACAACATTAGGAATGGCAAGATCTACATGTACCATCTGTCACCCACTGGAGGTAAGAATGACTCCTGATGGTCCTTCTACCCAGCTTTGGCATGACCATTTACACTCATTCCTGATGGCCCTTCTACCCAGCTTTGGCATGACCATTTACACTCATTCCTGATAGCCCTTCTACCCAGCTTTGGCATGACCATTTACACTCATTCTCTGCAAAGAGACAAGGCTTTGGGGGTTGAAGCCGATACTAACAAAAGAAGCAATGATAATCTCCCCAGGTGTCTATATGTCTCCAAGTTTGTAAATTCTCATTTCTCAGATGTTAAGTTAATCATGACAAGCAATAGTTGGAAAATTCATCTACAATGTGGATCTGGAACAAGGAAGCTGGTTTTGGCAAATTGTTTTTGGTTGGGGAATATTTTGAGGCTTATTTTTATTTTCTTGTATGTGTGTATTTCTATAAATTGATCCCACCTAGATGGAGGTGCCAATGGAAAACAGAAGAGGGCATGCAATCCCCTGGAGTTAGAGTTGCAGGCAGTTGTGAGTCACCTGACATGAGCCTTGGGAATTGAACTTGGCTCTTCTTTAAGAACAGGAAGTGATCTTAATTGATGAGCCATCTCTCCCTTAATGGAAACCTGAAACCAAGTAAATGATCCAGAATTTTGTATATGCTCAAGAAATGGCAGATAGAACTGCCCTGTAAAGCAAGCTATGGTCTTGCCTGAGCTGTAGCAATGATGAATGAGCATCAGTCTCAGATGTTCTGACCTGCAGCAATGGTGAATGAGCATCAGTCTCAGATGTTCTGACCTGCAGCAATGGTGAATGAGCATCAGTCTCAGGTGCTCTGGGATGTAGCAATGATGAATGAGCATCAGTCTCAGGTGCTCTGGCTGTGCTGTGCATGTTCAGTGGGAGGAGGAGAGGGCTTCACTCTAAGTCACTGCATGCATACCTCCAATTCTACACCAGATATATGTGCAGAAGACTGGGACAGGGGCATGAAGGCAGCAACACAATTTCTAAGCCTAGTTGAACAGGCCACTGTGTTGTATGTGGTTCCTTTCTTTATTATTTACTGGAGAGGGGTGTACATATGACCATGGTGGTCCTATAATAGTCAGAGGACATCTTTGCAGAGTTGATTCTCTTCTTCAACCTTTGTGGGTTCCAGGAACTAAATTCAGGTTGTCAGACTTGCACAGCAAATGCCTTGAGTTGAAGGGCCTTCTCACCAGTCCCCACTACCTGACCGTTTCCCAAGTGCAGCTATGCTATCTTGTGGAGTTCCCATGTCTGTTAATTCTACTTTCACTGTCTGGAAAGATTGCCAAACACTCTGCTCAGCCTTTCCCTGTGTGAAGATCTCCATAGTCATCATTTCCCATCCAAGAGAGAGCTCTGAATTCCCGCCTACACTCCTTGTTTAATTTGTCTCGCCTGGCCAGGATTTTGACTTATGCTGGCATTTTCTACCAGTTTCCAGAATGCTTTTATCATTAGTTCATATTGTTTTTCGTCCTAAGGGGCTGAAAACCCCTCAGCTCCATTGGTCCTTTCTCTAACTCCTTCACTGGGGACCC
>NW_022196913.1:7235001-7237441 GCF_008632895.1 Mastomys coucha
TCCCCATCAAAATTCCAACTCAATTCTTCACAGACTTAGAAAGAGAAATTGGCAGATTCATCTGGAACGACAAAAGACCCAGGATAGCTAAAACTATTTTTTTTGTTTTTTTGAGACAGGATTTCTCTGTATAGTTCTGGCTGACCTGGAGCTCACTCCAGGACCAGGCTGGCCTCGATCTCAGAAATCCACTTGCTTCTGCCTCCCAAGTGCTGGGATTAAAGGTGTGCGCCACCACCGCCCGGCCTTCTGCTTCTATTTTGTGGAATAGTTTGAAGAGTAATGGTATTAGGTCTTCCTTGAAGGTCTGATCGAATTCTGTACTAAACCCATCTGGTCCTGGGATTTTTTTTTTTTTTTTGGTTGGGAGACTTTCAATGACTGCTTATATTTCCTTAGGAGTTATGGGACTGTTTAGATGGTTTATCTGATCGTGATTTAACTTAGGTATTTTGTATCTGTCTAGAAAATTGTCTATTCCATACATATTTTCTAGTTTTGTTGAATATAAGCTTTTGTAGTAGGATCTGATGATTCTGTGAATTTCCTCAGTTTCTGTTGTTATATTTCCCTTTTCATTGCTGATCTTGTTAATTTGGATACTGTCTCTTTGCCCTCTGTTTAGTCTGGCTAAGGGTTTATCTATCTTGTTGATTTTCTCAAAGAACCAGCTTCTGGTTTGGTTGATTCTTTGTATAGTTCTTTTTGTTTCTATTCAGTTGATTTCAGCCCTGAGTGTGATTATTTCCTGCCATCGACTCATCTTGGGTGTATTTGCTTCTTTTTGTTCTAGAGCTTTCAGGTGTGCTGTTAAGCTGCTAGTATATGCTCTCCTGTTTCTTTTTGGAGGCACTCAGCTAAATTTTCCTCTTAATACTGGTTTCATTGTGTCCCATGAGTTTGGATATGTTGTACCTTCATTTTTATTAAATTCTAAAAATTCTTGAATTTCTTTATTTCTTCCTTAATCAATTTATCGTTGGGTAGGCCATTGTTCAGCTTTCCTGTGTATGTGGGCTTTCTGTTGTTTTTGTTGCTATTGAAGGCCAGCCTTAGTCCATTGTTGGCCGCCTGCACCAATGTTACTAAAAGAAAGGGTTCTTCTGGTAATAGGAGTAAGAAATAAATAGGAAGAGATTGAAAGAGATAAGAAGAGATAGGCTAGCCATACTGTACCTTACCCACGTGGGAAAATAAAAATTAGACAACACGAGCTCTGGTCACTCAATCATCTTGAATTTAATGAATCCCCTTTGTTCCCCCAACAGGTAAAATACCTGGGGCATAAACCCTTCCCCCAAAATACGTCAGTGTAACAGTCCAATCAGTGACTTCCTTGTTACTCTGTGGGGGTGGAGCTTCTGAATGTAACTGGAACCAGGTTTCGCTCAACAGGTTGGCAGCTGCAGCCCTGGGGCCCAAGTGGTTGCTGTTTTACTGTCTGGGCTTTGGGGAGGGAGTCCACATTTCACCCTCTCTCGTTAAAAAAAAAAACAAACAAATGCAGGGTACAGGACATGAGCTCGACACACTTGTATGGGAATCATCACGGTGCGTTGAGCCTCTCTGGCTCCATCCCCTCAGGCAAATTTTGCACAGGGAGAGCCGGGCTTATGACAGGTCTTTATCATAGACAGCCGCTGGGCATGTGCTTGCCTGAGTTAACCTCACCACCAGAGAGAGCTCTACTTTCTGCACCACCCATCCATACCAAATGCCAAGTTGTGCCTAACACCTGCAATGTCTGGAAGCTGCCACGATTCTCTGGAAGCAGTCGAGGAACTTCTGACAGCCTGACGCCAAAACGGGGTGGCTGGAGCTGAGAGCACATGCACGGGGCCCAAGTGAGCGAATCCATGTCTACACAAGATTTCACAGTTGCAAATCTTCTGCTAGAACTCTGGAGTCAGTTGCCCAGGGAACAGGTCTCAAGATAATGTAAATAAGTCCTTTGAAGACTTGGTAGTCGAAATAACCTTTCAAATGCTGGAATCTTGGTGGTATGCCAGCGACTTCGGGATGTTGCCTGCTCTCAGAATGTAAACATTGAAACGACACCGAAACTTTGCTTTGGATGAGCCATAGTTTACTTTCTCCTGCTTTATCGGGAGTAAGCAGAATTCCAAATCAAACGGGAAAAACACGTTCAAAACTGGCAGGAAAAGCCTGTCAGCCTTAAAACAAACTGAATGAAAGAAAAAAGGAAGAAGAAAAACTTTCTGAGCTTTCCTGATAGGACAGCAGCTGCTCTGAATCAAACTGGTGTACCAATCTCTCTGGGAGCCACCGTGTCTCCTCCTCTCTTCATGAAAAAATGAAGACTGAGCCTCTGCCCCAAACCATGCCATGCATTGGTGAGTGGGTCTCTCTAGTGCACAATAGCATGAGAATTAATAGATTTAGGATGTCAATGTCATTCTGCCGCAGATCGACTTTTAAC
>NW_022196913.1:7239040-7261962 GCF_008632895.1 Mastomys coucha
CATTTCCCTGAGGTAAGGGAGAGGCATAACCAGGAAGACTTCCCTAGCCCTGGTTGTAAAAACAAAAGGAATGTCGCTAAGGCTTCACTGAAGCATCTGTGTGTTTATGTATTAACTCAAATGTGAACTATCACTGAGCATACCACCTGAATAACACCTAAAGCTTACACCTCCTGAAGTGAGGTCAGATTCTAAGGGCGATTTTGTCCTTTATCTCTGTTTCCTTTTCTAACTGACTTTAAACTAAAACATAATTAGTAACCTTGGTGCTGTAAAAGTACTGTTTCTAAAGAAAAAACTCTTATACTCAAGCAGGACTCAGTATGAATAACCCTGACTCTATTAGTGTGTCTCTGAACTGTAGTTAACAAATCTGAAGTCAAGCCCATACATAATTTGAAATACATCTAAGAAAAAAAAACTTAGTTACCACAGATGTATGGCTTATATCTGAATTCTAGCTGGAGTCAGGTGGGATACTTACCTAGTCATAATGGAGGTAGAGGCAGGCAGATTCACGAGCCACAGGACAGCCTGGTTTACACAGAGAGACCCTGTTTTAAAGCAGATGGCAACATGCCAGAGTGATGCCAACCCATTCTTGGGCTAGAGTCAAGTCACTGATAATAACTAGTTGGGCTCTCAGTGAAGGAAAAAACAAGTTATTTTGTTTACAAATGCCCAAATAAAATGAGGACACGTGTTATAGTACCAGCTCAAATCTAGTCTTTAAAAATAGATGTAACAAAGAAAACCAAGTCTAAAAACTTGTTTAACAATAAATAAAAGAATATATATCTTTAAAACTAGCTAGAAGCCAAATGAGGTCTATTGAAATGAGAATAAAAGAATTTAGAAATTAAGCTTTCGTTTTATAATTTTGAATCGAATACTAAAATTTTTATGTCAAAGAAATCTGGCCCTAATAATTTAAGCTCTGGAAAAGTAGTCACGTAATTGAAACCCTGTGTATCCACTAGACCTGACTAGATCGGCTGAGAATCGCCAGCTTGTAGTTTATTATACAACAACTAGATGGCGTGCACAGGCAAACATGGAATCTGTGAGCATGCGCACTGCCATGGCTGCTAAGTCTCTTGGGAAGTGTAGTTTTGAGTAGAGCCATGCTCTCTGGGAACTCATCTCCCCTCTGGGGAGGGCCTGGCTAGGGCCGAGGGAGGCCCCAGTCTCAGACCCTCCCAGGGGCCAAAGAGTGACAAGCACTCAGCGTGCGGCCCCGCCAAAGAGCTTCCTCCACCCGCTCCGGCCTCGCTCGAGAGGAGGAGGGAAGTGCACTCTAGTGCAGAGTCTGTAGCACGTGCGGACTCAGCCAGACTAGAAAACGATCTTGCTCTGAAGGCCTGTCTCCCAAGCTACACACGGAGGAGGACGTGTTCCTAATCTTTGTGCTTAGGGGAAAGTCCCCAGACCAAGGGCAGAGAGTGTCAAGTGCACAAACTCGTAAACCTCCCCCGCGAGTCACTGTCAGTCCGCCAAGAAGCAACCCCTGCGGGGTGAGCTGCCAGCAGTGTCTGCTGAGCTCTGCTCCCCCAGCCAAGGCCCAGCGTGGCTGCCTGCTCACTCTGTTACAGGCATGCGCAGGCCAGTGGCCCTTGGCGGGACCACCGAGCAGCGGGGCAGAGCTGCTGAGCACACAGCCCTCACCCCACCCAAGGCCAGCCCCTGTATCCGAGACCTCTGCCACATTCCGAACACCCCGTGTGACTGCATAGCAAGGGCAGCAGAGAGGGGGAGGGGAGCGCACTCTTGCACAGAGTCTCTAGCCCCTCCTCCCACTACACGTGCAGTAAACGGCCTGTGTGAGCCAGCCTCAGCGGCCATCTCGGCCACATGTGCAGAGGGGCAAAACAAAAACACAAGACGAGACAATCCGCATTCATCCGACATACACACACATTGAAACACATAAACAAGACATAATAGTTCTTCCTGAGCCTATGCACAGCTCGTTTCTGTCCCCAAGGTTTCCCCGTAGCTACGCTTGGGCTCAGATAAACCGGCGGACCCCGCCATACCTTGGCACCCTGGCCAGCCAAAACCCAGCACATAGCTGTCTATCCCTGCGAGAATTCGCCGTAACCCCTAGCCACTTACCATCTATGATAAGTGGGTATGTCCCTATCTTATAAGAGAGTTCAGTTTAAATATACTCCAAACTAGCCCAACGTTAGAAGCCATCTGTTGGCCGCCTGCGCCAACGTTAATAAAAGAAAGGGTTCTTCTGGTAATAGGAGTAAGAAATAGATAGGAAGAGATTGAAAGAGATAAGAAGAGATAGGCTAGCCATACTGTACCTTACTCACGTGGGAAAATAAAAATTAGACAACACGAGCTCTGGTCACTCAATCATCTTGAATTTAATGAATCCCCTTTGTTCCCCCAACAGGTAAAATACCTGGGGCATAAACCCTTCCCCCAAAATACGTCAGTGTAACAGTCCAATCAGTGACTTCCTTGTTACTCTGTGGGGGTGGAGCTTCTGAATGTAACTGGAACCAGGTTTCGCTCAACAGGTTGGCAGCTGCAGCCCTGGGGCCCAAGTGGTTGCTGTTTTACTGTCCGGGCTTTGGGGAGGGAGTCCACAGTCCATGGTGATTATTTTAATCTCCTTGTATCTGTTGAGGCCTATTTTGTGATTGATTGATTATATGCTCATTTCTGGAGAAGGTACCATGAGGTGCTGAGAAGGTTTATTCTTTTGTTTTAGGATGAAATGTTCTATAGATATTTGTTAAATACATTTGGTCTGTAACTTCTGTTAGTTTCAATGTGTCATTTGGTCCATAACTTCTGTTAGTTTCAATGTATTTCTGTTTAGTTTGTGTTTTCATGATCTGTCCATTGATAAGAGTGGGGTGTTGAAGTCTCCCACTATTATTGTGTGAGATGCAATGTGTACTTTAAGCTTTAGTAAAGTTTCTTATATGGATGTGGGTGCTCTTGCATTTGGAGCATAGATGTTCAGAATTGAGAGTTGTTCTTGGTAGATTTTTCCTTTGATGAATGTGAAGTATCCTTCCTTATCCTTTTTGATAACATTTGGTTGAAAGTTGATTTTATTCAATATTAGAATGGCTACTCCAGCTTGTGTCTTAGGACCATTTGCTTGGAAAATTATTTTCCAGTCCTTTACTCCAAAGTAGTGTCTGTCTTTGACACTGAGGTGTGTTTCCTGTATGCAGCAAAATGCTGGGTCCTGTTCATGTATCCAGACTGTTATTCTCTGTCTTTTTATTGAGGAATTGAGTCCATTGATATTAAGAGATATTAAGGAATAGTGATTGTTGATTTCTGCTATTTTTGATGTTATTTTTATGTTTGTGTGGCTACCTTCTTTTGGGTTTTTGAAAGATTACTTTCTTGCTTTTTCTAGAGTGTAGTTCCCCTCCTTGTGTTGGTATTTTCCATCTATTATCCTTTGTAGGGCTGGATTTGTGGAAAGATATTATGTAAATTCATTTTTGTCATGGAATATCTTGTTTTTTTCCATCTATGATAATTGAGAGTTTTGCTAGGTATAGTAGCCTGGGCTGACATGTTTGTTCTCTTAGGGTATGTATAACATCTGCCCAGGATCTTCTAGTTTTCGTAGTCTCTGGTGAGAAGTCTGGTGTAATTCTGATAGGTCTGTCTTTATATGTTACTTGACCTTTTTCCATTACTGCTTTTAATATTCTTTTTTTGTTTTGTGTTTTTTGTGTTTTGAGTATTATGTGGCAGGAGAAATTTCTTTTCTAGTCCAATCTACTTAGAGTTCTATAGGCCTCTTGTATGTTCATGGACATCACTTTCTTTAGGTTAGGGAAGTTTTCTTCTATAATTTTGTTGAAGATATTTACTGGTCCTTTAAGTTGGGAGTCATCACTCTTTTCTATACCTATTATCCTTAGGTTTCGTCTTCTCATTGTGTCCTGGAGTTCCTGGATGTTTTGGGTTAGGAGCTTTTGGCATTTTGCATTTTCTTTGACTGTTGTGTCAATGTTTTCTATAGTATCTTCTGTACCTGAAATTCTCTCTTCTATCTCTTGCATTCTGTTGGTGACTTCTATTTATTCTATTCTATTCTATTCTATTCTATTCTATTCTATTCTATTCCTCCTGTTCTCTTTCCTAGGTTTTCTATATCCAGGGTTGTCTCCCTTTGTGATTTCTTTATTGTTTTTATTTCCATTTTTAGATTCTGGATGGTTTTATTCAATTCCTTCACCTGTTTGGTTGTGTTTTCCTGTAATTCTTTAAGAGATCTTCGTGTTTCCTCTTTAACGGCTTCTATCTGTTTACCAGTGTTCTCTTGTATTTCTTTAAGGGAGTTATTTATGTCCTACTTAAAGTCCTCTATCATCATCATGAGATGTAATTTTAAATGAGAGTCTTGCTTTTCTGGTGTGTTAGGGTATTCAGGGCTCACTGTGGTGGGAGAACTGCATTCTGATGAAGCCAAGTAGCCTTGATTTCTGTTGCTTATGTTCTTGCCCTTGCCTCTCCCCATTTGGTTATCTCTGGTAGCTGGTCTTGCTGTCTCTGGCTGTGGCTTGTCCCTCCTGCAAGCCTGTGTGTCAGTACTCCTGGGAGACTAGTTCTCTCCAGGAGGAATTTGGGTATGGAAAGCTTGGCACAGGGTCAGCTCTGGGGTGCAGGTGGAAACCAGAAGGTTCCTGTTCCCAGATATTCCTTGGTTCCTGTTTTCTGATGGCTCTGGGTGGGTCCCTTTTAGGCCAGAAATTTGAGCAGAAGTGGTAGTCTTATATGTGCTCACAGTTGTGTAGACACTCCTGGGAGACCAGCTCTCTCCCAGCGGTATTTGGGTATGGAGTGCTGTGGCATAGGATCAGCTTCCTGTGCAGATGGAAACCAGAGGTATTCTGTCCCAGGCTGCTCCTTGGTTCCTTTGTCCTGAGGGCTCCAGGCAGGTCCCTCAGAGCAGAAGTGGTGGTCTTATCTGTGCTCACAGGTATGTCTGCACTCCTGGGAGACCAGCTCTCTCTCTTCTGGTATTTAGGTATGGAGTGCTGTGGCACAGCTCTCTCTCTCCTTTTCCCCCTCTCCCCTTTCCCCTCCCTCCCTCCTTTCATATTTGTGTGTACCACCTGTGTGCCTGTGCCCATGTAGGCCAGAGGAGGGCACTCTTCCCTGGAATTGTTGTGAGGTGCCTGATATGGGTGCTAGATGCTGAACTGGGTCCTCTTCAAGAGCAGTAAGAGCTCTTACCCCCAAAGCTATCCCTCACTCCTTTTTTTTCCTTGACCCTTCATTGCCTGGCCCTCCCCTGGAGAACATCAGAAAGTTCCACATTCTCTATGAAATGTTCTTTCAAGGTTGGAGCATAGTTTCTGGAGTTTGCTTTTCTGGATTTGAATCTAGCTCCATCCTTTGCTAGCCATTTACCTCTTTCCTTGTCCATAAAATGAGAGGATGAACGGTAGCCTGGCTGTTGGAGTTAGAGAGTTAAGCGATTCCAAGTGTATTGTAGGGCCAGAGCAGATACAGGCTCTGTTCTCCTTAAGATCACATGTGCTGTTTATTTTTATCCAATTAGTTTTCTTTCTGGTACTGGAGCATCCTGTAAGCTCACGGTGGAATGGTTGGACAGTGGCTTGGGACTCTGCTTGTGGAGGGAAGCCAGTGTTAGTGAGCATGCAGGAGACACCCTGCCTCAGCATAGTCTTCATTCTGAGCCCAGATATGCCTTGGGTGTATATGTGTGTAAGCATGAAAGCCAAAGCCACATATGCCCTGGCACCATTAATGCTGATTAAAAACAATGCAGATGCTTGTTACACGTTCATGCCCACACACACAGAGCTGAGATGGAATTACACATGATAAAAGAAGGCAGATCAATGGTTCAAAGAGGCACTAGGTTCTGTTTCAGCTTCATCTTTTGTACCTGTCTGTACTCTACACTTTAGCGACATGTACGGGTGTATCTGTCACGAGCACAGATTATCTACTTTTCTTCTTTTGTTTATTGTTTTTCTCTTTTGAGATAGTCTTGCTGTCAAGGGTGACCTCAAACTCTCAGTAATCCTCCTGCCTCAGCTTCCTGAATGCTGGGAATATACATATGCATCACTATGTCCAACTTCTAGCCTGTTTATTTTGAGGACAGAAAGCAATGAGGGAAACAATTTGGTTCTTTTAAACATGATACATTTTTCAATTCCAGAACAACTCCTATATTTTACTAAAAACAGTATTTAGAATGTGAAAACATTTTGACATATTTATTTTATCTCATGCCAATTACAAAAAAAAAACAAACCCAATGAGTTAAAATGAGGGGGGTTGGTGTACACATTTTATCTCAAGCCTCTAGAAGGAATCATCAAAAGAAATAGATGTCCGACACTATGGTAAGAACACCATCCTCCTGATGGCGGGTGGGTTGTGGCTGAAAAGTTGAATGGAATTTTTAGGCAATTCCGAAACACTACTACAGCAAGCTCTTCCCCCTGCTTGCTCAAGCATCTGCTCGAATCACTGTCTGGCCACTTTAATCAGAGATGCTGATGACAAAAACCTTTGCAGGGGAGTGTGGCAAGGGTGGTGTGTGTGTGTGTGTGTGTGTGTGTGTGTGTGAATGAGCATGCATGTGAAGATCAGGGGACAGCCTCAGGTGTCATTCCTCAGTGATGGACATGTTGTTGTTGTTGTTGTTGTTGTTGTTATTTTAGAGTCTTACTCTGACCTGAAACTCACCAAATAGGCTAGGTTGGCTGGCCAAAAAGCTCCAGGCTTCTGCCTATGTTTGCCTCCCCTGCATTAGGATTGCAAGGGTTTGCCACACTCAGTGTTTGTGTGTGTGTGTGTGTGTGTGTGTGTGTGTGTGTATAACTCCCTGGTCACCGAAGGTTTTTATGGTAGGACAAATACAGATCACTTACATATAGTTAGCAAACACTTGTCAGATTTCTAGGTAAACCAAAAAGTCACCACCCAGACTCTGAACAGCTGAAGGCTAGCTACAGCCGTGACTGTGCATTCAGAGGTAGGAGCTATGAGTTGTCCTGTGTTGATGTCCTACAGGCACAGACATCAATGGGGCCCTTCAGACTGCCATCAAACTGCTCAACAACTACGTGGCCCAGAATGACATCGAAGATCGAAGCGTGTCCCTCATCATCTTCCTCACCGATGGGAAACCCACCTTTGGGGAGACCAACACCCTCAAGATTCTCAGCAATACCAAGGAAGCCACCGGAGGTCAGATCTGCATCTTCACCATTGGCATCGGCAATGATGTGGACTTCAAACTGTTAGAGAAACTTTCCCTGGAGAACTGCGGTCTCACAAGGCGCGTTCAGGAGGAGGAGAAGGCAGGAGCGCAGCTCATCGGGTATGTTGTCGGTCTTCTCATAACCAGGGGTTGAGGGTAGATGTAATAAGAACCCAGAGCTAAGGGTACCTTTTCCTTTTCTCTCATCTGCTGGAAATGAAGACAGGTCATTACATTAAGGAATGCTACAATGGGGTATATTCTTAGATTAAAAATTGTTTTAAATTATTTCTTTTGTAGCACTGGAACTGATGTATAAGAAACAAATATTCACTCACCAGTGAGCTAGCCCCTCTGTTATTTTAGTTTGAGATGTGGATCTTGCTAAATTCCCCAAATGGCCTTGAATTTGTTATACTGCTGCCTCTGACTCCACAGTATTTGGTGATTCTTGTGTGTACCACCATGCTTGGCTCATGACATTTTCTTTTAAAGTAGTCAGATTTGAGTTTAATATGTGACTTTAGGTAGACCTTGAAGGCTGTCTGTGCCTCAGTTTTCTCTTCTGCAAAATGGGGATCATAACGGATGACAGTTTAATGGGCAGACTTGTAGAGATTCGACACAACGAGTATTGCATATTAGTGGTCAAGTAGGGTTACAGTCAACATCTTGATATTTTGAATAACTGGCAAAATGATCATATTGCAATTTGAAGTGAAATGACCAATTAAAACTGATGAAAACTGGGGCCTGGCAAGATGGCTCAGCAGGTAAGAGCACTGACTACTCTTCCAAAGGTCCTGAGTTTGGATCCTAGCAACCACATGGTGGCTCACAACCATCTGTAATGAGATCTGACGCCCTCTTCTGGTGCGTTTGAAGACAGCTACAGTGTATTTCGCCAGAGCGAGCAGGGCTGGAGTGAGCGGGCCGGAGTGAGCAGAGGTCCTGAGTTTAATTCCCAGCAGCCACATGATGGCTCATGGTCATCTGTACAGCTACAGTATACTCATACACATAAAATAAAAATAAATAAATTGGCCAGGCAGTGGTGGCACATGCCTTTAATCCCAGCACTTGGTAGGTAGAGGCAGGTGGATTTCTGAGTTCAAGGCCAGCCTGGTCTACAGAGTGAGTTCCAGGACAGCCAGGGCTACACAGAGAAATCCTGTGTTGAAAAATAAATAAATAAATAAATAAATAAATCTTTAAAAAAAACTGATGAAAACCTAAAACATTTTTTGAAGTGGTGGAAGAATCTAGAACTCGTGTCTTCTAAAGCAGAATCAGGTTGTGTCAGATACTATGCTGCAGATCATGGTGTATGATTTTGCTGTTTGTTGAAGTACTGTCCCCAGGCTCAGCACAATGTACCTCAGTCTGCATTGTGCAAATATGGGATCCATTTCAAAGGAATAGTCTGCTTGATCTAGATTTCAGTTGCCACAATCAAAGGTATTTATGAATGATAAGCCCATCTCTAAGATACACAAACAAAACAGGTGGGTGCTACGGGAATGGCTGACATTTTTCTCCGAGGATTGTGAGTACATAGCTCTGCTTCCTACCTTATAGAAAATTATCCAAGAGCAGATTCAAAGAGAGAAAACCTACTGTACCATGTAACAGAACCAGAGTTTAATCAGGAGGTGGCAAGGAAAAGCAATTGCATTGAAATCCATTATCTAAACCGCCATCGTACTAGAAATGCCCTCCATACCTTGCATTTCTAGAGAACTTAAAACAAGCCACGTATTTTCTATATTCATCATCTCCTATGATCTTCACAAATATCTAGAAGATGGCAGATGAGCATGGAAGCTGAGGTGCCCCACAGACATATCTAGCTGTAATGGCTTACTAAGTGGTTTATTTAAATCTCCTTAATGGTTGATAAAGGTTAGTCTCTGCTCCTGTATAGTCATTTAGGGACCATGTGGGGCTCTGTGTCCCACTTCCTTAGGCATTATTCTTATCTGCAGTGTTGAAATTGAGTCACTGTCATTTCTGATTTCTAGACCCAACAGGAAGAAAAGAAACAGAAGTGAACATAGGCTGTCTTACTCCAAGCACATGTCTTGGAAGACATACATATGGTTCCTAGTTATACTGCACAGCTGAAATGCCATGATCTCATGGCATAGCCATTCATAACAGAAGCTGGGAATTTTCTTTTGTAGGCAGATGGGCAAATGCCCAGTTAGAAAACTATCATTTAAAAGGAGCGAATAGACACAGGGAGACAGCTAATGACTCTGAAAGAGATACTGTTAACATCTCAGGGCCATGGATGATATTTGAAGAAATGGAGCCACATGTCCTAAAGCAAGGAAGTGGAGACAGACCCCCATGGTCCTCACTTTCTAGATCCTTGGAATGGAAATGTTAATACCATCACTGCTTGTTAATACTATCATGGCAAGAAGCAGCCATGTGACGGGCCCACAGGAAATGCTAATGGAAGCAAAGGCTACATCACACAAAAGCTCTATCTAAAGTCCAGATGGGCTTTCCCAAGTTTAATGTGCTGCTCCAAGTACCTTCATAACGGATAGTTGATTTTAAAAAGCAATTGTAAGTAGAACTTTGAGAAACTTAGGTAGGTCTACAGGAAATTTATCAGGTGTTTTGAGGAATTTTGGAATTGTATCACATGAAGACTATTTCAAGACAGTAAGGGTTGCTTAGGCAGTGAAAGATTTTGATCGATTCTAAGGAGGATGCCTTCTTCCTTCCTCTGCAGACCCGAAAGCTCTGTGAAATAGTGAGTGTCCACTTGTTAGAGGGACTTAAGTTACTACTGTGCCATCTGCTGTTAAAATACCTGAAAATGCAGTGTGGGATGCGGTCGCATGCACAGTCAGACCCATACCCTCTGAGAGTCTGAATTCCTTCAGGACTGACCACCTGTAGCCCAGCCAGGCCTCGATTCTCTCTGTCCTACCTTTGCAGGTTCTACGATGAGATCCGGACCCCGCTTCTCTCTGACATCCGCATAGATTACCCTCCCGATGTAGTAGAGCATGCCACCCAAACCGTGTTCCCCAACTACTTCAACGGCTCTGAGATCGTGATTGCAGGGAAGATCGTAGACAAGAAGTTCGATCAACTGCACGTGGAGGTCACTGCCAGCAACAGTAAGAAATTTGTCATCCTGAAAAGAGACATCCCTGTGGAGTCCCGGAAGATGGGGAATGATGTCTCAGTCATGCCTGGCTCCGCCCGTGATGGTGCGAAGGACATCAACCACCTCGAGCGTCTTTGGAGCTACCTCACTGTGAAGGAGCTGCTGAGCTCCTGGAGGCAGAGCAACAGTGAGCAAGAGAAAGAGCAGCTGAGGCAGAAGGTCCAGGACTTAGCCTTGAACTACCATTTCCTCACCCCCTTCACCTCCATGAAGCTGAAGAAACCAGGCCTCCACATAAACCAGCTGGAGGATGCCCATGGCATGTCTGCAGCCACAGGACCTGCGACAGTGGTGCAGAACCTGCGAGAGGCTGGCATGCAGCCAGGTAGCACAGCCACTGGGGAAGGGAGGGTGGCCTGCGTGTAAGAGCTAATTCCTTGTAAGGCCAAGCGAATCTCAACAGAAGTCTGGCTTATTTTTTTTTTTTTTATCATATTGTAAGTGTTATAAACAATGGCCCTACATGAAAGGCACGGTCACCAGATGCTACCTCAAACAGCTACACTTGTTCTAAACTGTAGCTCCCAAGAGCGTGGAAAACAATGGCAAGAGGCTGAGAAATGTTGCCCACTGAAGTCAGCTCATCAGGCTGAGGCAGAAAGACAGTGAGTTGTGGCCCAGCCTGGGCTATATAGTAAGATCCTGTCTCAACAAAACAGAAACAAATAGTATGTATACATTTTTAAAAAGCCAACATGGACACTCTTGAAAATCCGTGGTTTACACACCACTTACGTTGTTGAGAGTTGACAGAGTTCTTAGTGACAGGGAAAAAAAAAAAAAAACTAAATCCAAGGCCCACATCATCAGTACCACCACCTTGTGGGAAATGACCTGGTTTTTAATGGGTAACATCTCTATTGTTCTTGTCAAATTTCCATCTCCTAGAAAGGAACCTGAAGTTAACCAGGCTCTCCTAGTATCACACAACGCTGGCTAGTTTATATCTCACATTAAACTCTGACAAGCACATAGAACGGCAGAGAGAACATGAAGTTTGGATCCACAGATCCTCCCAAGGAACTATGAAGTCCAGGACAGACTTAGGGACCTCCCCGAGAGTACAGTCGCCTGCCTGTAAGTGAGGATAATAGGAAGTTCCAGGAAGAACCAGAGCAGCAGTGAGTATGAAGCCAGTGTCCTTTGGCATAGAATGAGTGTTCTATTAATACTAGATGCCTCTCCCATGGGGTGTGTAGTCCTGGAAATGTATTGAGGATTTTAGGGCTTTCAACACAAGCTGTTTCCCATCTCAGATAGACAAGCATCTGCTGGCAAAGTTAGTGTGACTTCATCCTGGCCTACTTATATAAAATGTTATTACACTGAATTTATTTATTGTGTGAGTGTGTTCCTGTGGGGAGGGGTAAAGGCGGGAAAGGGCGGTGTGTAGAATACAAGAAGTCAGAGGACAGTATGAGGGGGTTGTTTGTCCCCTCCACCATGTGGGTCTCAGGTTTTGAACTCAGGTTGTGCGGCTTGGTGGTGAGGCGAGTGACTTTACCTGCTGACTCAAGTCACTGGCCCTGAATCTTTTTTTTTTCTTTTCTCTCTCTCTCTCTCTCTCTTTTTTTTTTTTTTGAGGATCTTTTTAGTTCTTGCTTTTGGTTTTGGTTTATTATTTGATACAGAGTCGCACTCTATAGCCCGGGCTTGCCTGGCAGTTGTGATCTTTGGCGTTTTAATTCTCATGGTTCTTATAAATCTACCTGAAGGCTGCTGTGCATTTCTTGACCCCACCTGCCGCTTTTTGTGGCTCTCCACACATCTGTAAATGCATCTTTCGACTTTTCTTTTCTGTGTCCTTTTCAGGACCTGCTCTCAAGAAATCATATGACCCAAGAATTAAAATCTCTAAAACATCAGGTAAGTAAATGTATAATTTAGAGTAAGAAATTCTGTGAGTTCTCTGAAGCCAGTAAAACAAACAAAAAACAAACAAACAAACGGGAGCTCACAGAACACGCTCTCATTCCTCTGTGTTGTTCTGCAACATGAGCACGAGAGGAAAAACCACACAAGCCATTGTATAAACAATAAACACCAAGGAGATGACCCAGCCTGGCAGGAGTGCAGGGAGAGGAGAGTGGAGGCTCACTCAGCCGGTAACTGTGTTTAAATGACATTGGATTTTTATAGAGCTGAAGTGTGCTTCCAACGTCTGCTCTCGCAAAGTTAAAACACTGTTACAAAGATAAAGATGCCTAGCTGTACAGGCAGGATTTTTGTTTGGTTTGGGTTTTTTGTTTGTTTGGGTTTTGTCTTTCTTTTGTTTGTTTTTGAATCCTTGGCTTTGACGGGAAGCACAGACTGAAGATGTAGTAAAATTTCCTTTTGGCAGCATCTTCTAAGAATGTAATATACTAAGAATCCTGATGGAAGAAGGTCTGGGTGTTATTCTCCCAACGTCTGCATCTTCCCTTGTAAGTTTTTGTTCTTTCGTTTCTGCTGATGAGCCAGACGTGCACGTTTGCAAAGCCAGGTACATCCCAGTGATTAGCTGTGGGGATAGGAGCACAGAGCGTCCCACAGAGGGAAGGAGCACAGAGCGTCCCACGGAGGGAATGTGCTTGCTTACGTGCTTGTGAACTGTGGAATGTGAGCAAACCTTTCTCTTGGACACTGCCTGTAGTGATGACTGCTGGGCTCCTCCACACATTCTTGGAACAAGTGAATGACTTCCCTTGTATGAAGATTTGGGCTGGGGGGAGTTATGTTTTCAATGCAGCAGAAACTTCAGACAATGGTTAGGCAAGCAGTCACCATACACACCAGTGCCAAAGATGGGTGTTGCTTCTTTCATTAAGACAGACTCCTTGTCACGTCGTATCCCTCACCCCTCTCACCACATTTGTGTGTGTGTGGGTGCCCATGTAGGTGGCTGTCAGAGGATAACCTCAAGCTTTATTTCTTAGGGACCTGATACATTTTATATGAGATAGAATCTCCCTTGGTTTGAAACTTCACCAAGTAGGTGCGAGTTGCTGACATCAAGCTTACAGAGATCCACTTGACTCAGCGTCGCTGAGATTAAAAAGCGCAGGCTACCAAACCTTGCTTTACACATGCTTTTTAGGGATTGAACTCGGGTCCCTCTGCTTGGGAGGCAATTGCCTTTCCTGATTGAGCCATCTCTTCAGTCCTTACCTTGTATTTCTGTGTGTTGCCATTCACACGGATTTGAGGCTCTTCCCACTGAGAGCTGCTGAGTTCACTCAGGGTCTTTTCTGAGAGATAGTACTGGAGTCACAGGGAAGACACAGATTCCCCTGCAGCTTGAAAAGAATGAATTCCTCCAGACTTATGGATCCAGCACACACACACACACACACACACACACACACACACTCCCCATCTACATATTCACACAGAGCAGAGAGGCTAGTCCCAGTTGTCTGTATAAATCAGGAGGAAATGGAGTCTCCCGTGGAGTAAGGAAAGACAGTAGATGTTGACACTCCGAGCGTCTGCTGAGAAAGACGCAACACTGCTTATCTTTAGCAGAGGTAGAAACGGGAAGAAGAGGCAAAGAATAGGGCTGAGGCTTATAGTCTCATCTGTGTGATCCAAAAGGGACATTTTCACCATTGTCACTAACGACAATACTCAGCCTTCTACTGACTTTTATGGTTTACCTGTCACTGACTGATCATTAGTGCAAAGGGTTACAGGCAGCTCACACAGTAAATGCTTATGAGGCTGTGTAGTGAAGAGTGTTCAACCTTTGACCTTGTGGCATGACATTGCAATCTACAGATTTTACATTCTAGAACCTACAAGTAGGTTGCAAAAAGGAAACCAAAATTTCTATAATGAGGTCAGGGAGATGGTTTAGTAAGAACACTTGTTGCACAAGCATGAGAACCTGAGTTCGAATCCCAGCAGCAATGCCACATGCATGCCTGTAAGTCAGTGTCATGGGGACTGCTGGCTGACAGCCTAGCTCTAGATTTAGTGAATAAGGCAGAGGGATAGAGAGGGACACCTCATGCCTTCCTTTGGCACGTGCACAGGCACAAATGCTTGTGCCACATGTGAAAATACAACTCCCACACATACACATACATACGCTCATTCAAAAAAATCCATAATAATTTAAGTAAGTTTATGTTTTGTGTTGAGCTGGTTCATAGCTACATTCTTGGGATGAGGTCTGGACGCACCAGCCTATGTTGAAGAGAGAGTATTTCCCATGTCATTCTTACCATAGACAAGGAAAGTTTTTCATTCTTATTTTTAAAGATTTATTTATTCTTATTTTATGAGCTTGAGGGTTTTGCCTGTGTGTACCATCTGTGTAACACTTACATGCAGTGCCCAAAGAGACCAGAAGAGGGTGTCTGACTCCCTGCAATAGGAGTTATGGACGGTTGAGAGCCTCCATGTAGGTACTAGAAACTAAAGTAGGGTCCTCTGGGAAGGTGGTGGTGGGGGCGGGAGGAGCCAGTGCTCTTAGCCACTGAGCCATCTCTCAAGCTCTGGGTCTTTGCCCCTTGATTAGGAACAAAGAAATTGGTATGAGTGTCGCCATGGGAAGTCAAACTCTGTAGTCATTGGAAATTCATTGAAAATCTCCTTTCTCTTTTTATATCATCTTACCTCTCAAAGCTTAGTTGTCTGGATTATGACATAAACATTGTCACCTCTGAATTCAGGAGAACTGAAGTCAGTGTGCCCTCGCTGTGTGCCGACTGGGTCACCTTGGGTAGTCCTTACTCTTCTGCACCGGCTCCTTATTTAGGACGGAGGACACTGTTCTCGCAGCCTTGTGATTATAATTAAACAAATGCCCCATCTGATAGCATAAAGTCATCTTTACCCAATGAATAGTTTTTCTTTCCTTTTTCCCTTGCTCCTCGTAGTGGATGGCGATCCTCATTTTGTAGTGGATTTCCCTTTAAGCAAACTCACTGTCTGCTTTAACATTGATGGAGAGCCCGGGGACATCCTACGGCTGGTCTCTGATCACCTGGACTCTGGTAAGTTCTACCTTCCCTTGTGGTCTCTAAGCAAAGAGAATGGACATTTCATACTCTGTGCTGAAGATGAATGGCCAGTTATAGAAGGGAGACATTCTAGATGTTCAGCAGGCACCGATAATTGGTAAAGGAACTGTACAAAGTTTTCGGAAACATATTCAAGCCCTTTACTTTATAATCCTAGTATGACCTTGGATGCGTACCATAGCATCTGTAGTGTCCATCTTGTGAAATGGATGTAGTAATATTCTGCTTGTCTCACAAGCTGTTACATAATCGATTCAACTGAATCATGGGTAGAAATACTCCAGTGCTGCACAAGTGTATCACATCTTACTATCATTATGTCTTCCCACTCAGAAGCTGTAGTGGTAGGGAGGTTATAGTCCTTGGAGACCTCTATTTCAGACATTAAACATGCAGCTCACAAATATACTTGAAAAGGGCTTTGCCCTACCACCACCACCCCCACACACTACCCCTGGGTATAAAGAGGGACCGAGTGAAAGAAATTGGCATAGAAAATGCTTTTTGAGTACAGTGCAGGTAACATTGCTTGGAGACAGCCACATAGCCCAGCACTGTAAGGGCCAGCTTTAGCATGTATCTTCTAATATTGCTAGGTACTAAGCAGTGTCTTGGCAAGAAAAGTTACAGACAACTCTCACAGTGGCATTTGTTTACATTAAGTTTAGTCTCTGGTCTCCTTTACCAGATGGTTTGCTTGCAGGCTACCCTCACTTCATTTTGGTTGCTGTGCTAAAATGCCTTGACCAAAAGCAACCTGGGGGAGAAAGGGCTTGTTTTATCCCATTAATTCCAGGTCACACTCCATTACTGTGAGGAAGTAAAAGAAGTGGGAGTTTGAAAAAGCTAGTCATATCATAGTCATCATCAAGAACAGAAAGAAATTTCTCTACTCTCATACAGTTTGGGACACCCCCACTGCCTAGGGAATGGTGCTGCCCACAGTAGGCTAGGCCTTCCCACATCAGCTTAATTAAGACACAATCCTGCAGTCATGGCCGCAGGCCAACCCAAAGTGGACAATTCATCCTTGAGACTCTTTTCTCAGGTGATTCTAGGTTGTGTCAAGTTGACAAGGCTCACCAGCACACAGTCCTTTCTAACCTCAGAGTTAAATCTCAAATAAAAAAATAAATTCGCAATTTGAGAAGCATATGGAATTGAGCCAGCGGCCTACCCATATCCCTTCCTGGAGGCACTCCTTCTTAAGATTCTGAAAAGGTTTGAATGTGTAGCATCCTTCACAGTTCATGTTTTAAGTGCTTTGTCTTCAGATGATGACACAGGGAAACTATAGAACTCTTAGGATACAAGGGCTTACTTGAAGGAAGTGAGTCACTATGGTTGGCTCCTTGGGGAGGGGTACATATATTTTACCTGGCTCCATGCAGCAATGCTATCTGCTTCCCTGTCCCCCCCATTAAGGCTCTCTGTCACACATTCCCACTACCACAGAGAGAGCTGCCTCCACCCTGTCTTCTTTACCTAATAAACTGAAATAACTCTGAAGTCATGAACCAAAATAAACCTTTCCTCTCTTATTTCTGTCAGGCATTTGTCATGGCAAGAACAACTGGCACTGTAAGGCTCTGCTGTGGTTTCTCTATTGACGAGTCCAAAGCATGAAATCAGCTTGCAGGTGTTAGAGCTTTGAGACCCAAAAGCAGGGTGTCTTTTCAGGCTGGGATTTCTCCTCTCTTCACACCTTTGTTGCATCAAAGAGACTTTTCTCTTAGGACATCTCAGAAATTTCCAAGATTTATTGAAGGTTTTCTGAAAGCAAAGAAAACAAGAATTGTAGCAGCCTTTTATTAGTGAAAGTTACCTCTCTTCCTGGAAGCAAAACATACAGCATATGTCGCCAAATCCATCCCCAAATATTTCACATACAATGGCATCTGCTTATTGTCCAACGGCACACCAGTGAACTCTGGGATCTAGCCCCCAGGTCTGGAAAGTTGCAATTGTGCTTATAATGAAGTAAACAGAGAAGGAGTTGCATGCAATGGCACTCAATAAGTCTTTTTCTGTGATACGTCCGCAAATTCCCTTAGGTTTCAAACTTCTAGCTTTATAAGACAAGGAACTTCAGATTAATATCTTAACTGATTTATCCAAGAGTAAACACATATTAGGTAGAAGTAATTGGCCTTCTGAATTAAAAGTCATTTGAAATTTGGATCCTGCTCAGTGATATCAAAGGATCCCTTAATTATGATTATTGCCAGCTTGTAGACACAATGACACAATGCCTATTGTGTAGACACAGTGCCACACAACAGACACTTGAGTGACACAGGAATGAAGGTACATGAAGGTATTAACCACTTTCTATGGCAGCTTGACCCAAACCTATTCCTTACTCCTATGTCTGATCATGGAGGGAAGCTTATTCATGGCTTCATGCATTCACTTGCTCAGTCAGCAACCACTAAGTGGCCCATAGGTAGAGTCCAAACAACAGGCTTGGTGGTAGATACAAAGATAAGAAAGGTGGAAGGAAATTCATTAGACACTATCTATGGTTTTCTGTAAAAGTTATAAAATGTGTGACATCAAAAACTTAAGGGAGAAAGAAAATTTTAGTTTGGCCTCCAGTTTCAGACTTCATGATCCTTGGCTCCATCAATTCTGGGCCCATGGCGAGGCAAAGAATCACGAGTATGGGGCAGATAGATGATTGACAGATAGGGATCACCTCATGGATGATTGACAGATAGGGATCGCCTCATGGATGATTGACAGATAGGGATCGCCTCATGGATGATTGACAGATAGGGATCGCCTCATGGATGATTGACAGACAGGGATCACCTCATGGATGATTGGTGATAGGTTATTTCTTTGATACAGGTGAAACAAGCCAATTTAAACCAGACTAGACTATATTAAAGGCGGGTTTCTTGGGAAGCTGCTCTCCAGTGGGCAAGTTCACTGCCCCCAGGAACCAAAGCCAGGGAAGTCACCATGGGAAAGGAGAGGGGAGGGAGGGAGAGAGAGAGAAAGGGTGCACAGAGAGAAGAACAAAGAGAGAAAGAAACCAAAATGTCTGGATTAGATAGGGAGGAGCCTCTGGGGGAAGGGTAGCCCAGCCCCTGGGCTAGGAAGTTCAGGGCTGGGGACAGCATATACCAAGTAGGGACTGAGGGATGCTGGGAGAACCTGGAGGCCAGGTCTGCTTTGGTATGTAAAATGTGCACCTCAGTGCCTTGTCCCCAGGTCTGAAAGCAAAGATCAGTATCAGAGATGGACTATGGCTGCCACAAGAGATCCCAAGTGTCCATCTTCCATGTGACCTGCTCCATCCAGCTGGCCCCTACCTCCTCATTTCCAAAACCTCTTATAACAGAACCACCACCTGAGAGATTAGCCTTTTAGTCACGTGCCTTTTGGAGAGATAGTTCATGTCCAAACCATAACAGATGCCTTCAGAAAATAGACATGGCTTTTCTAACCACTGTTTTCTTGGACTCTGAGGTGTGACCGTGAATGGAGAGCTTACTGGGGCCCCTGCACCTCCGAATGGTCACAAGAAACAGCGAACATACTTCCGCACCATCACCATCCTCATCAACCGGCCAGAGAGATCTTACCTTGAGATCACACCGAACAGGGTCATCCTGGACGGTGGGGACAGGCTGGTCCTCCCCTGCAACCAGAGCGTGGTGGTAGGGAGCCGAGGACTGGAGGTGTCAGTGTCTGCCAACGCCAATGTCACCGTCACCATTCAGAGCAACATTGCCTTTGTCATCCTCATTCACCTCTACAAAAAGCCAGCACCCTTCCAGAGAAACCACCTGGGCTTCTACATCGCCAACAGCGAAGGCCTTTCCAACAATTGCCATGGGCTGTTAGGTAGGTAGCTGCATGCTTGGCCTGGGATCAAAGGGTAGAACTGGCTTTCCTAAAGAGAAAGTTCACAGGGCCACTATCACGAGCTTGACAGGAATTTACAGTGAGGGTGTGGCCGTTCTATGTTAAGTTATCGGTCAGCATCCCCTAGGGCCATAGTTTCAGGATCTTTCACAACTGCTAGAATCTAAGGATTCTAAGGAATCCAAGGAATCTAAGGATGCTCAAAGATTGTAATAAAATGTGCAAAATTTACATAAAACCTACTCCCAGTCTCCCCTGTTTTAAATTACTTCTGGATAACTACTTACCAGGCCCAAAGCAATGTCAGTGCTATGTTATTGATTGTTGTACTGCATTGTTTACGGACAAAAGAAGGAAGTCTACATGTTCAGTCTCAGTGCATGTTTCCCCCGTGCATTTTCAATCCACAGTTGACAAGGATGCTGGATCTTCACATGCAGACAGCCCAACTTCATATGTGAGTGGTATTTTGTGGGTCACTGGACCTAAACTGGACCCTCCCTGGGGACATTCATTCATACATTGCCCAGTCTATGAGTCCATGAACCGGACTACATGAGGAAAGAGATGAGACTCTCCTCTCACCGAGTGGTCTGCCTCTCCTGGAAAGGCCCAGTTGCTAGTGCTGAGACAGCAAACGGAGTTCCTTAGCATAATGTCCTGCTAAGTTGGGAAGGCAACATAGTAGCAGATAAGTAGGGCCTAGGGTTACCTGGCCTCTGCTCTCCTTGGTAAGAGATCCTTCCTCATCCTACACACTCGTTGTAAGTAGGGATAAGGCAGCGGAAGCCGTCAGCTCGGCTCAGCCTCGGGGATCATCAGTAATTAGATTACCTTTCTGTATGTGTGTATGTGTTCATGTATGTGTGGGGTACATGTGCATGTAGGGGTCAGAGAACAAGCCTGAGTACTGTCCTTAAAGGCTTTCACTCGTTTTTGAGGCATCTCCCCAGCCTTGAAAATTGTATTCTTGTTTCAGGAGTAAATCTTATGCACTAGTTCTCACTAGACTTCTGAGAAGTCAAAGAGAGGAGGGGCAGTCATCCAAAGGGCTGGTTTCTTGCCATTCTTCAAGAAGAAACAGATCTAGGGCAGCCCAGCCCCGAGCATGAGAGGTGGATGCCTTTCGTAGGGAGTCATCTGAATTGTAAGAAGCAGGCAGACGGTGCTGGCTGGCCGTCTCCAACGTGCAATCTCATGTGGGCCCTTCGCCCAAAAATAAAGATTGAGTCACTTTCGGAGCTCCGTTTAGAAGGCAGGATTTCCTGGCACTTAAGCTTGCTGTGTTTCCTTGTGTCTGGATGCCAAGCATAAGCTCCATCCCACAGATCTAGATCCATGTCCCCTTGGCCTAAGCAATGCCCTTGCTTGACCTGGGTAATCAGAGGCGGAGTGTCAGGGGTGAGCCGAGCTGACGGCTTCCACTGCCCTAGCCCTACACAACAGGAGTGTGTAGGATGAGGAAGGATCTCCTACCAAGGGGAGCAGAGGCGAGGTAACCCTAGGCCCTACTTACCTGCTACTGTGTTGCCTTCCCAACTTAGCAGGACATTACGCTAAGGAACTCCATCTGTTGTCTCAGCATTAGCAACTGGGCAATTTCCGGAGAGGCAGACAATAAGAAGATTCTCCTCTCTCGCCTCCTCACTTAGTCCGGTGATTGGACTCCCACAGACTGGGCAATGAATGAATTTATGCCTCCAGGGAGGGGCCAGCCTAGGACCAGTGGTCCACGACAAAACCCTCCTGCCCCTGACACCACCAACATTATGTTGAAGCTGCTGTCTGCATTCAACTTATATCAGTTTTCTCCCCTCTCAGGCCAGTTCCTGAACCAGGATGCCAAACTCGTAGGAGTTCCTGAGGAATACGGCAAGAATCTTAGTAATCAGCCTTTTCCTCAGGCAGAAGGGATGCCTGAGGCTATCCTGAAGGTGAAAGGGCGCAGAGTTCCAGTGGTCTGGAAACAAAGGAAGATTTACAATGGGCAAGCACAGGTAGACTGCTGGTTTGACAAAAACAATGCCGCAAAGCTGATTGACGGCGTCTATAAGGACTACCTGGCATCTCATCCTTTTGACACAGAGAGTGCGCTGGGCCTGGGCATGTCCGGGAAAGCTGAAACGGACAGCCCTCATGAGGAGAGTGTCTAAAAGGGAAGTGACATTGGGTCTACTCTGGGTGCAACTCTTCTTGTTACAGGTGGCTACCTTGGCTCTTGCTATGCGCAGTACTGTGTAGCCCGCCCCCTGGCGGAGTGGAGGTCCAATGTCTCCAAGAGCAATGAGTCAGAGCAGGAAGCTGAAATGCAAATACTATATTCTACTTCCCCCGTCCTGCCTTCCTCATCTATACTAGATAAAAAAAAAAAAAGCTAGCACCAAGAGGAGTAATTAAGTAAAATCGCCCAGTACCTGGCTTATCCATCTTATTCTACCTTGACGTACCGCTTTCTGAGGAAGCAGGGTTGCCATGGCATTTGTTTTCTCTGTAAGGGTGGCCGAGTTTGGCCACTCTGCTTTTTTGCCCTATGTTTATGCTTAGGAAGGTCTTTCAGTTGCCTTCTCCAGACGGTGCTCCCAATCTCTCCTTCCGACGTCATTTACATTGAGGCCAGGCCACCAGTTAAGCACACAAATAATTTGTACATTGGATCTCTAAACAGCTAGATCTTTTCTTAGCAGAAGATATTTTGTTTCCTGCTGTGGAATCTTGCCCAGTCAATATCCCAGATACTTATCTTGTCCTGATTGGCTTTGCAGATCACTTGGCCTTGCTGGTGGGTGTTTTCCAATTTATTCCAATAAACCAAGTGATTTTAATAAATAGGAAAACTCCCCACGGGTGTCTTTTACTGGCTTGCCTTGGTGCCGAAGAGCCAGCTAGTTGAAAAATAAACCTTCTACTCAGTGCAGTTTAGCTTTTGCTGTATTTCCAATGCTTTTCGGTTTTGCCTTTGGATGCCCAGGAAATAATAAATCAGACGAGAGCAGTGCATGACAGACAGATGCAGCCTAGAGTGAGCAGCTCAGCCTACGGGTGGGAAGAATCAACTTCTACATTCTCAGAGGGAAGTGGACACATGCCTGCACACATGACTGCTGCACCATGGACTAGCAGCAGTTATCTGCAGAAGACAGGACCCATCAATATTCCATCCAGGATGGGGGAGGGATCATGAGGCCCTGCTCCTGCCTAAAACGCTATGGCAGTTAACAGTTGCTGGAGAAGGGGCTGATCATATCCCTCAGTGGCAAAGCCACTTGCTAAGTTGCCCTTGCTCGAGGAAATGACCCTCAGCTTATAGCAAGCAACCGTATTTGAATGCAGTGAATCACATATTCATAAAGAGATACGGAGATAGGGCATGTGGGGATGGGGACTTTTTGAGACAAAGGAAACCATAACAGAAGATTGTGAGAAGTGGGGCTGGGGGGAGGCTGCGATCCAATACATTAGAGATATGCATGAGTTTGTGAATGAATAAACCAAGGGAAAGAAATTCTGAGGAAAGATTCCCACATCTCCAGTGAGCATGAGCTAGGAGACCGGCGTGAGCTTTAGTTCTGGTACTTAGAGGTGAATCTTCTAGGGAGAGGGTTGCATTCGGCGG
>NW_022196913.1:7261972-7283415 GCF_008632895.1 Mastomys coucha
GGGGGAGCTTCTAAGATGTAACAAATGCAACCTTATTGTAACTCTCCTCCATCCAACCTATCCATCCTAATCAAGAGCCGGAGAACATGGAGCTCCAGTCTTACACTCCGTGCTCTTCTCAGCTATGTTTGGCCTTCTCAGGGCTGGTGTGGAGTGGCCTGCTTGCACTGATGGGATTGAACAGAGGGAGGGAAAAACATGCTTTAGGGAAGCAAGAGTGTTTTGATGTAGACCACCAGAGTGAAGGCCTCGACACGTCCCCACATAAGGTTTCTTCCACCGGGCACCACGCCACGGTACCTTCTACAGTGAGACAGGAAAGCTGCTTAGCACTTGGAGAGAAATCAGCATCAAGAAAATTGTTTTCCTTCCTGTGGGAAGCATTTGAGCAGCACAATCACATCCACATGTTCCTGTCTGACCCAGCAGCCTCAAGAGCCAAGCTGGGGCTGACAGAGTCTCTTTACTCTGTTCCATGAACCCACCAGGCTACAGCCAGTCAGCTGTGCTATTTAATCTGACTCCCCATGTTCCCAGACTCATCTGTCTGTTTTCAGGCCAGGAGTGTAAAGATGAGCAGCCCCTATGGCTGCCAGATGTTTCCATCTTTTCAGTCATAGGGAAAGGAGGATCTCAGAGGATCTCAGCCAGGCCTAACCAGTGCTGGCCCCAGGGCGTCTTCCCCAGACCTTGCTATTACATAACCAACAAGAGAGACAGCTCTAGAGCCAGGTGGCTCAGCCCACCAGCCCACTAGGTTGTACTCAGCCATGATACGTGTGTTGTTCTAGATATTGTCCTCACCATCAACAAAATATCATTAGACAAGAACAGATTCTACTTGCTGTTGCCTAGGAGCAGAAGGACATGGGAGATACCAGCAAGACGCCCATCCCTCGCTGTCCTTTCTAGCAACCAAATCAAGCTAAAAGTTTGAGAGATTTTACTTAGAAATCCCCCTTTGTCTTCAGACAGACATTCTACAAATGTAGTTTCCCCCACCTCTCTCTTTCAAAGCCATTTCCTATCTAGCAATCTAAATTATCTGATATGGCTGGAAAATCCTATTTGGGCATCCCCAACCACACACCAACAGCAAAGTTTTCATTTGACTGCATTGTAGATAGAAAATTCCAAGACCTGCAAAGAAGAGGAGTGTCATTTCAAATGGAGAAACAGAAGCAGAACCACTTTCCCCAAGTCACATGTAAGACATAGACTAGGGGTACAGCTGAACCTGAAGGATTCACATGTTATATCTGACACTCTTTTGCCACCTGGTCAAGCATCTCTTTTTCTCGAGCGTTTTGTAAAACATGGGATAGGAGGTTACCAAAAAACCAATTGGCTGGGTCAGAGAAAAATGTGGAAGTTAAATGGGATAAATCAAGTTGTTACTGCAGTAGTTAATTATAATGAGTCGGTGAACTGAGTTGTTGAGCAATATTGTAGCTTTGGCTTCCTGTACCCCACACCCTTTAATGAAGAAAGGAATAGAATGTCATTTTAAAGAGACTTCTCACTAAAGTTTCATAGTAAATGATGTGACTACTTCCTATCCATCCATCCATGTGCTGCTGTATATTCTCCCATTCAGCCTTTCCATCATCTACCACTTCAGCTGGAGACTGGGGATGTTTGGCAAGATGAAGTATGGAGACATCCCTTCTGGGCCCCAGAAGTCACCCTGAGGATGCAGAGAGCTGGAAATTGGAGACACCAGTCCATGGTTTTTTAATCAGGAGTCACAGTCAATATTTACCTGACATTCAGGAAGCAGAGACAGGCAGATCTTTGATTCTGAGGCCAGCCTGGTCTACATAATGAGTTCCAGTACAGTCAAGGCTATATATGGAAGAGGGCTATGTTGATACCCTGTATCTGAAAACTGGTTTGTGTGTGTGTGTGTGTGTGTGTGTGTGTGTGTGTGTGTGTGTCTGTCTGTCTGTCTGTCTGTCTGTCTGTCTGTCTGTCTTTGTGTATGTGTGTTATAACCGGAACTGTATATCCTCACAGATAGAGTAAGAACAGGGTTCTTTGGATAAATCAATGGCGTGGACTAAAAGCATCCTTTCAAAACACATGCTTAAGTCTAAATCTGCTCTGTAACTGTTTTTCCAAGTGGAAGAGTTCTGAAGGGGTCAAGTCCTGAGAACAGAGTTCTTGTGGATTGGTTTAGAGTGTTCATAAGCAGAGACTTACACAAGAGGATCTGATGGAAGAGAGGGGGAGTGGAAATGCTTTAGATAGAGAATTCATGTATGAAAATTTCAAAAAATGTTTAGTTAACAATAATCAGGGGATTTAGTTGGTAAAGCGTTCTCTTGCAAGCACAAGAAACAGAGTTCAGTCCCCAGAACTCAAAAAAGTCAGGCGCAGGGGATGCGCATTCCCAATCTTGTACTGGGGAGGTTGCGGCAGGCAGTTCCCTAGGGCTTGCTGGCCAGTCAGCTTAGTGTACTTAGTGACTCTCAGGTCAGTGAAAGCATCTGTCATCTGAGGACTGGAAGCAGGGTTATCTTCTGGCCTCCACTTGTGCATGAGCACTTGGACACATATGTGCACCTACACGTATGAGCACACACACACATACAAGGCACAAGAGACACAAAGTTACTCCTCTTTGTCACGTAAGAATATAACACACAGGTGTCCGTGCAGAAGCCAGGAGCCATGCACTAGATCTGTGCCTGCTCTGGATCATCTCAGTCTCTGCATCTGTAAGCAATAAGTGCATTTTGCTTAAACTGCCCACTTTAAAGTATCCTTCATGCGGCAAGCCAGCCTCACTGAGGTACAGACAGTCCCAACAGCAGAAGTTTTCACCTTTACTCGGGCTACCCAGAATATACAAACACAATGCTGTTGTTAAGATCCGAAAGAGTCCTGCAAGCTGAAGGACATGGTCCAGCTAAAATAAACAGCAAATACAATAACACAGCTAACCAAATACTTAGAGATGCAATGCTAAATATTTATTTTAGCCCATTTCAAATAAGTAGGTACAGATTGTTCACATCCCAAGAGACTTTGTTTCTTAAAACTTTGTAAGAAAAAAAAAACGTATAAAAACAGCACAGTGTGTTTATTTTTTAGGGGAAACCAAAATCAGGGCTACTGAGAATAAAACTTGATCGTTCTAACCACAATGCTTGTTTGTAGAAATTTCTGCATTTCCGTCCTGAACATAAGTATTCTTGTCTTGGTGATGTCTGTCACTGGCGGATATGACGGTGGTCCTGTATGGTTATAACAGAATTGAAGATTCTGTTGCTCAGTATTGTTACTCTATTTTTAATGTCTAGGTCTATTCACATGCACAAATATTTATCATTGTGTTATAGCTGCTTAACAGACTCATAGTCACACTATATATGTGTATATTCTAGAAATGATAAGATATGCCATATAGCATTGGTGCATAATAAACTATACCATCTAGATTTGCATCTGTATATTCTGTGATGTTGACACAAGAGGGGGTCAGAATGCATCTCATCATTTAGAGGTGTGCAATTGTATACGATAAGTCAATAATGTCGAGACATTTTGGAAGGGTAATGTGAAGAAGGGGAAATTTATAGGAGCTAACCCTGTGCCCTTGTTATATTTTTTCTTCATGCACACGTGTCTCTGTGCACATGCAACACTAGTTGTGCACAGTTGCTAGCAGAGGCCAGAAGAGAGCATCGGATCCTGTGGAGCTGGAGTCCAGAAAGTTATGAGCAGACCAATTGGGGTGCTGGGAGATGAATTTAAGTCTCCAGAAGAGCAATAAGTGCTCTTAACTGCTGAGTCACTTCTCCAATCCTCCCTGTGTCCATACACATGGTTAAATACAGGAGAGGGTCCAACTCCTCAGTGCATCGGATGTCCTGGACTTTCATCACCTCCTTATTGGGTCAGGCAATTGCTCACACTTTGCCCATCACCTGGCTTGGTGTTTCTTCTAAGCAAGTCATTTTCTTTCTTGGACATTGTTGTGGTTTGATTATGAGTGTGGCTCGTGCATTTGAACACGCAGTCCCTGGGTGGTGTCCCTGTTTAGGAAGGTTTTACGATCTTTAGGAGGCAGAGGTTGCTGGAATTATGTCCATCGAGGCGGGCTTTGAGGTTTTATAGCTCAGCCCTTCTTGCTGTTTCTCCCTGCTTGGTGAGCTAGGCTGGTGTGATCAGCTTCTGCCCCTTCACCATGCCTTCCTTGATGCCTTCTTGCCTGGAGCCATGTCTTCCCCATCATGACAGACTCTCTCTCTTCTGGAACTGCAAGCCAAAGTAATTTTTCCCCCAAGTTATTTTGCTCAGGGTAGTTCTAGTTTCTGGCTCTGGCACTTTTGCCTCCAGTTCTCAGTGGTCCTGTCCGATCTGGTTTAGACTTCATTGAACTGTGTTAAATTCTAAATAAGGCAACACTTGCTTAGGGTGAAAACAACGTAGAACAGAAGAGCACCATCATCCATCTATGAAAACAACCCATACTAAATTGCCCTCTCAGGGCTTCAATTTCTGTGGCTATGGAATAAAAGAACTGGGTTAGATAACACCAGGGATCCTCAGATCTTAAAAAACAAAACAAAACAAAACAAAACAACAACAACAACAAAAACGGCTGGAGAGATGGCTCAGCTGTTAAGAACACTGACTGCTCTTCTGAAGGTCCGCAATTCAAATCCCAGCAACCACATGGTGGCTCACAACCATCCGTAATGAGATCTGACGCCCTCTTCTGGTGTGTCTGAAGACAGCTACAGTGTACTTACATATAATAAATAAATAAATCTTAAAAAAATAAACCCGTGTGTATGTGCATGTACATACATACACTCACCTTTATGTTCATGCACATGCAGACACTCAAGCAAGAACCATGAGGCAGAGACTGAGACTGAAGCCACAGAGAGGTATGTTGCTTACTGGCTTGCTTGCCAACACTTGCTCACCTTGACTTTTATTAAAACTTATGGCCACTTTGCCCAGTGGTGGAATCCCCTACAGTGGACTAGGCCTTTCCGCGTCAAGAAAATCCATCCCCATTCAGCCCCCAGACTTGCTTACAGGCTAATCTGATGGAGGCAGTTTTTAAAATTGACATTCTCTTTTCTCAGATAACTCTTACTTTGTGTCAAGCTGCCAAACAATCAAACAAACAAGACAAAACAACAACAACAACAGCAAAAACAAAAAACAACAAACAAACAAACAAAAACCCTAACTCAAACGAGTTGTTCTCAGGGAGGTCAGAGGAGCTCTTTCCGGGTCAATTCTCTCCTCCCACTTCATTTCTGAGACAGCATCTCTGTGTCTGTGCTGTACCCCAGGCTGGCTGGCTGGAGAGCTTCAGACAGATTCTCTTGTCTCCACTTCCTGTTTATCTCATGGTAGGAGTGCTGGGATTACCAGCCCGTGCCTCTGCCTTTGGCTAAGTTACATGCATTCCTCCGTTCCTCCAGGGATCGACGCCCATCCTAATGAGCTCCCTGGCCCTGATCTTTGCCTTTTCCTTTAAGTTTCCTTCCCTCGACTCTTTCTCTTCTCAATGTTGAGGCTCAATCTCAGGTTGCTTCATGGGCTGGGCGAATACTCTACCACTGATCCCATCTTCTACCTTCAGGTGAAGAGTCTTCCCAAGAGGCTCTTTGAGCATCCCTGACCCGTTTTGAGTCCCACTGTGCCAGGCTTGAGGAATCATCGGAGAACCGTGTCCCTAGCTCTGCAGAACTCACAGCTCAGAGAGCACAGGAGGAAGGACAATAGGAGCCATAACAGATGAAAGCTTTGCTGAAGGCCATTGTCTGAGCACAGAGGAGGGGGCCTCTAAAAGAAGAAGGACCCGAGGCCTGTCAGGAAGCTGTCCCAAGGACCAGAGAATTAAGTTGAAGGAAGAGAGTGGCATATTACACTAGGTGAGGGATGCTTTCCAAAGTGTCAGACAACTAGGGAACATCCACACAAAACAATTTTACTCCATTCAGTTTACGGAGGGATGGAGGGACGATTTATTTGGTGGCTTCTGTGAAGCCACATGATGGAGAAGGTTTAGTGAAATCCTGGGTTCTCTGACCCTGTGTCGGGTGGATCACAATCCATGTCCACATCACACCGTCTGCTGTTCCTGGGATTCAGAGAGCACCGAGGAGTCACAGGAGTCTACAATACGTTTATTCTGACAAAGATAGGTCTATTCTGGGGCTCCTGTCCAATTTCCTTTAGGACATCAGTCTTCAGGGCTCCTGTTTTCTGACTGGCTGTAGGGTTGTGACTGTGCACAATAACCCTACTTTGGCTTTTCTGAGGTAACTGAAGAAGTGCCCCTTGTGTGTGTCATCCTGTCTTTATTTGGCCTCAACCCTCCTGCTTCCTCCTTCCTTAGGGTCCCCTCCTTCCTCACTTTTTTTGAGGGATTGACTCAGTTTCCCCATCTAGACTGGTGCACCGTTCCAAACTCTGTCCCCTGGATTTCAAGCACAGATGGATCATCTCTCAGTGTGCAAGTCTTAGATTTCAGAGCTTTTCAGAGTCTAAAACATTCGCTGGATTTTCCATATTGGTGCTCTGAAGTTTCAGATTTTGCATGGAAGATCCACATACCTACCATGAAATCTTATGCTGAGCAGAGACTCTTATCTCTGCCACTTGTCCCCTTCCTTCTGCTTCAGCATCAGGATTGCTGACTCCTCCTTGGTCCCAACCTCCTAGCCCGTTGCATAGCTAGCCTCCCAGCCTGTAGTGTAGCTAGCCTCCCAGGATTTCGGACCTCTTTTTTTTTTTTTTTTTTGTGATGCAGGGTCCCTTATTTTATAGCAGTGTTTCTTAAATCTTTCCTAGTCTCCTTTGGTGGATCTCTTTCCTCCTATTGACTGCGCACTTGCCCTGGGGCTTCTCCTTGGACCCCATAACTGCTCCCCTCAGTGCCTACTTTGTCTCTGCAAGGATTGCTAGAGGACTTCAGACCTCAGTTCCCAGAGGTTGTTCTGCCCTTATGTCAAACCCAGGATCTATAGCAAACTTTCCTTCTTCAACAGGTCTGTAATTGCATGAGGCCTCGGATCTGGGAACCTGAGCCAAAAAGAAGGAAAAACTCCAGTGTTTCTCCTTTGCTATTTTTTTTTTCAGGTTGCAATAAAGGTAGATATGCATATTCATGAGCTGGGTACATTTCATAGGGAGCCGTGTTCTCAGCTAATTGTATTATCTTATTTTTTTAGTTTTCGCAGCTTTTATCTTTTAATTAGCTTACCAGGTATCAGATTTCCCTGAAGCTTGCCTGCAGCTCTAGCTTTGGCTGACTCTCCTCCCGCCTGGTGCTCCTCACCCTGGTCACATTGTTTCTCCCAAACAACAGCTGTGTTTGTGTGAGAGCAGACCCAGTATCCAACCCAATACTGGGAATTTCTGATTATGTAAGTTGAGTACCAGGTTCGCTAAACTCATTGACATCGCCACAAAGTAACTTCATCAAACTGTGAGTGTAAAATTCATTGTAATATGATTTTTGAAATAAATTTTATTTCAGACTTAGAGAAGAAATGCAGAAAATACAGTATTCACAATAGTTCCGTGTAAACGAAGGCCTGAACAGAAGGCTTATGCCTGTTCATCCTGTTAAGATTTCCAACTGGAAGCCTGCCCTCATTTCTGTGATATTTCAGGCTTTAAGATGAGCTCTAAAAAATGTCAAAAAAAATAAGTACTCAAACAATGGAGTCTGGCTTCTACTCTGTAGGTTCATATGGAAAGCTGCAGGAGAAACAACCCTGTCCACAGACAGGCAAAACCAGCTCAAGACTCAAATCAAAAGTGAGGTGCCCAGCCAGGGAGGTACCTTAGTGGGTGTTTGGTAAGTAAGTAAGTATGCAGACCTGAGTTGGATCCCTATCCCCCAGAGTCGACTTAAAAAAGATGAGCATAGTAAACAAGCTGCAAGTGAAAGTGAGACTTGTCTCCAAAAACTGGCAGGGGGGTTGGGGGGGAGGGAGGGGAAGGAGCAGAGTGATGAGAAGGGCATCCAAGATTGACCTCTAATCTCTTCATACACGCATATGCATATGTGTACAACAATCAACACACACACAAACACACACAAAAGTGCTATGTATTTAGAAAAAAAAAACTTCAAAGCCCAGGAATATTCTAGAAGCTGAATGTCCTGGAATTTGTAAGCAATTACTTCTCCTTTGACTTCTTCGTCTGCCTGATTGGCACACTATGGCATGCCTCCGTGAGTACTGTGCTGTTGAAGGAAACGTAACCCGAAAGCCTGCACACTGTCCAGTGGCATTAGCCTTCTATTCTGTTCAAGCACTTCACCTTAGAACAGATATTTCCTCAAAATGGACATGTTTCCTCATACACATTCAGAAGCAATGTCAGGAGCACAGAGTGAAGGGAGGGCATCAGCCAGTCTTTCTGTGCAGGCCAGAGATAAACTTATTTAGTTAGGGTCACAGACAGCAGTCGGATTTACAGAGCTTCAAAGAAATAGGGGGTTAAATCAGAGGTTAAGGCAGGGAGCGGGAATTGTTTATACCCTTAGGCAAAGAAGAAACGCAATTTCATCTAGAACAGCGGATCTCAATCTTCCTAGTGCTGTGACCGTTTAATACAGTTCCTTATGTTGTACTGACCCCCTACTATAAAATCAGTATCATGGCTACTTCACAACTGTGATTTTGCTACTGTTATGAATAGTAATATAAATATGCTTGGAGGTAGAGGTTACCAAAGGGGTCTCCACCCAGAAGTTGACAACCTTGGATCTAGATTGTACTGAACTAGTTTGAAGGGTGGCAGCGCCCAGGAATTTCACAGATTCTTCGTGAAGTGCCATAAAGAAAAAGGGAAATAAATCGCTTGGAAGAAACAAAATTCCAGAGAGAATGAAATCCTTCCCTTGTCTCAGACCCAGTGTCTTGGGTGTGGCTGGCCTGGCTGCTGTGAGCTTCTCTCTTTGGGGCAAATTAAGCTGAATGGAGAACTTCACCTGTGGCCTCCCTGGGTCCCTGAGACACTGAACTGCTGCCTCGGATATGTAACATGGCTTCAAGGACGGAGGAGGTCGAAGGAGGTATGTGTTCATGCGCTCAGAGCCAGTAGCTGATCGCTGTGGTTGCATTTGGTTTTGCCAGCGTGTACCATGAGGTCTGATGAGTAAACATCACAAGGAGTCATTAGGATGGCCATTGTCTCTCAAGAGTTTGCTACTGGATAAAAAAGAGTGTCTAGAAAGGACCAGCAATATGGAGCCTGAGGAGAGAGCAAAGCCTCAACTTAGCAGCTAGGCTTTTCTGCTGGACTCATGGCTGATCCACACTTTTTTAACTTAATTCCTTAGCTCCCAGGAGACCTGGATCCTAGTTCCTGCAGAACTGCTGGAAGTTCAGTGTTCTCGCTCTTCCTCTTGGCACACCATCCCAAGATGCATCTTTCACTCTGCAGATTTTGGGAGTAAATCATTGTGAGAAGGAAGGACCCTGAAACATACCCAGGAGCTGGGAAGGGGGCTGTGGAGAGCAGAGCAAGAGCTAGCTGGGCAGAAATAGCAAGACAGACTCATCTGCATATTGAGTGGCTTTGGAAATGTCACTTGTCTTCCTGTGAGAAGCTTAGACAATGCAGCTATTGACATGATTAATGAGAACCTTGGGCAGCGCCTGGCAGAGAGGGCATCAGGCTGAGAAGCAGCAGCAAGAGCAGCTTCTGTCCTTGCTGTCAACCACTCTGCAGCTGTGTCGTGGGATGAGCCATGCCCTAGTTTTTGCATAAGAGGTAAACGAGTCTCCAAGAGTTTTGCTGTGAGGGAGGAAGGAGGTTCATAAATACGTGAGATGGGGTCATATGCAAATGAGCTGCCTTCCCAATGGCTGGAGAGAAAGGAATGAGAAAGGCTGCTACGAGCTCGAAGAGTATCCTGGACTAGGCACAGCAGCACACACTTTTAATCCCAGCAGTTGGGAAGCAGAGACAGGAGGCTCTTTGTGAGTTCAAGGCCAAACTCGTGCAAGTTTCAGGACAGCCAGGACTACATAGAGAGACCCTGTCCCCAAAAAAAAAGCAGAAAGAGACTATCGCGGCTCGGAGCTGGAGAGATAGTGAGCTCAGTGGATAAAGCACCTGCCTCACAAGGATGAGGACCAGAGTTTAGATCCTCCTGTCTCTGCTTCATCCCTCTCAGTGAACACCTCCTTCTAGCTTAAAACATATGACTGTTTGGGGGTTTTGTTTCTTTTAAACCTACACACATGGTCGGTTACCTTTCTCTGTTGCACTTTAGCTCTTAAGCCACCTTTGTTCCAAAGATCTCCTTGTGAGGTCAGGGGAGGCAAATCTACTCTCTCTAGGTCAAGGTGCAAGCTACACCTAGTGAGCCACTGATGACCACACAGCCAGTGCAAAGCAGGGCTAAGCTATCAGCGCCTGGCCCTGTGAGGTTAATTCTTCCCAGAGGCAAATACTGTGCTGTGCCTCTTTGGCTGGGGTCTACTAGGATTACAGCTAAATGAGCTGGGGAATGGGGGTGTGGGAAGAAAGGGAAGAAAAAAAACTTAGCAGGTTAAGTAGAGCCAAATCCTATCCCCACAAGGTAGATCCCAGGCTCTGTACTTGCCCAGCCTGCTGGTGAAGAATGGAGTTTATTATGCGGCGGCAGAAAGGGAGGTCTGGGAGGTGTTAAGCAGAGAAAACGGGTTGAAATTCAAGTCGAGGGGATGCTGGCAGCCCGGCGCCTGCTGTTCGACAGTCTGATGAACTCCGATAAACCTGGGAGCATTTTACCGCCCCCCCCATACAGCCGGAAACTTAAGCGCCCCTGAGAGAAGAGGGAGGCATTTGAGGAGTAGTGAGGGGATTCGAGGTTGGTGGGGGAACATTTGGCAGAAGGCAGTTTCTCTGGCCCCACCCACCAGGCTCTAGTAGCACAAGAGGACCTGCTTGGGAAGCACACAGAGCTCTGTGTAAGACGCGGCAGACCTTGTCATTTGTGGCTGAGATTATGGCCATCCATACACGGTTCTGCCTGTCAAAGTTGCTCAGACTCACCGGAAGGACAACTTCCCTGTGAGTGACCCACTTTCCCCTGGCGTGGCCTGGGTATCCTGCAGCAGCCATCTCTGTCAGTGGAATTCAGATTTACGTGATTAACCTCACTCCTCTGCATTGTTGGTGTGAATGTGCTTCCATGTAGAGTGACGACTATCACATATCCGTACCTGTGGATCCATAGCAGAACCATTCTAATAGCTAAGAGATAAAGTCCACTGACTGACGAATAGACACACTAGTGTGGTGTATACACGCAGCCTTAGAAAGGCAGGGTGTTCTGATGAGCCTACAACATGGATAAGCCTTGAGGACATTGTGCTAGCTGAGAGGAGCCAGCCAAGGAAAGACAAATACTGCCCTGACTTCATAGAAAAGGTTCTCTGGGTAGGAACAGAGACCATACTGAAACAGCGCCTGCCAGGGATTGTGGGAGGGGACCAGAAGCTGTTGTTTAATGGATGCAGCTTCAGTTTTGCATAACGAAGATGCTCTAGAAATTCACTTCACGACAACGTTGATAACACTTGCCACGTCTAAAGTTCACTTAAAGACAGTACATTTTAAAGTGTGCGGTATGTAACTATTCTGGTTATATTTTTGTTGCTGTAACAAAATATCCTGACCAAAAGCTACTTAGGGGAGAAAAATGCTTATTTCAGTATCGTTGTGGGGAAATCAAGGCAGGAATTTCAAACAGCTTTCACAGTACACCCACCGTCATGTTGATTGCCTGATTGTACTAAGCTAAATAAGCCAAGTATCTTCACTGTTATACATCATAGGACCCCTGCCTCGAGAGCCATGGTGGGCCGGATCTTTCTACATCAATTAACTTAATTAAAACAGTCCCCCATAGACCTGTCCACGGATCAACCCAATGCAGACAAGTCTCTGGTGCTCTCTTCCCAGGTAACTCTACGTTGGATTAAGTCGGCAGTTAGACTAATCATCAGAGTACCACTGTTAAAATAAGGAAAAGAAAAGAAGAAAAGAAAAAGAAATGCTTAGGAACAGAAGAGAGTAACACAACAGTAAAAACAAAAACAAAACAAAATCTTAGCACTTGGGAGGCAGAGGCAGGCGGATTTCTGAGTTCGAGGCCAGCCTGGTCTACAGAGTGAGTTCCAGAACAGCCAGGGCTATACAGAGAAACCCTGTCTCGAAAAACCAAAAAAAAAAAAACCAAACAACAACAACAACAAAAACTGTGAACAAAACTTACTTATAAACAGTCATGCAAAAATTAAATTAATTATTGAATTTAACTACAAGAAAACAATATTTGCATGGAAAAATAGTTAAAGTGTTAAACTTTATCCTGTGTATATTTTACCATGAGTTAAAATAAAACACCTATGAGTCTTTTTACTCCCTGATCAAAATCCCCAGAGGCCAAGCAAGACCAGGAATGAAGATAAGACAGTTAGGCACAGTGGGAGGAAAACCTTAACTGTGAACTGTTTCTGAAGCAGACAAATCCTAGCCAGACATTGCTAGAAGCACCCAGACCCTCTTTCCTCCCAGGAGACGATGGCATGTGACCAAGAACTGCATCTATTCCTGGGATGTTGGTGACTCAGATTTGTAACCTGGTCCAAGCAGAGATGAGCAGCTGTCCAGGCTGTCTGAGAGAGAAGACCTCTTCGAGTCTTTAAGAAGATCTTACAAAGTTCCTTGAGAGACAGGACTAAATGGAAATGCCCAAATGACTTACAGAACCAGCATCCTTACAGAACCTTTGGATCCTCCAAGGGCAACTTGTCTCTCCTTAGGATGGTCTGTATTGTTGATATGAATAAGACACGGTGTCTCTGGGACCATCATTTTAGCATTGGAAACCTCAGAACCCTGTGGCTGGCTTCAGCTCATCAACTGGAGTAGTATTCATAGAAGTGTTTCAACCAATTTTGTATCTTTCCTCCTCTTCCTTTTCTTTATCTTTCACCTTCTGTTCTCTTCCCTTCCCTCCCCCTCTCGCTCACCCTCCTCTCTCTTCCCGCTTCCCTTTTCTGAAAGCTAGGAGATTTCCAAGTCCATGTGGATCTCGAAGCAAAATCTATAGATGCTTCTACCTTCAAAGCTACTCCTAAGGTCAAACTACAGATGTCTCCTGCTTTCCATTCTAATATTTCAAGTCCTAACTCAGTGGGGCTCTGTTCCCACGGGTAACTGGCAGACGATAATGCGTGAGACAGAGCTTTGTTCGAGCTTGGAAGACACTGTGGCAGTGCTGGACTGAAATGGGCACCTGAGAAATGGAATCGGAGAGTGGGTTTCGAGATGCTGCTCTGCTTCCATTACGAGTCAGACTGATAATCATCCATTTTCAGTTACCAAAAAAGCGGAGTTTATATCTGATGGCTAAACAATACATATTCATTGTTTAAAAATTAATGCCTCGAAGACACAGATGATTATGAAGAATTTGTTTCATTTTTAGATTTTTAAAAAATCTCTTTTAGGTGCTTTTGTGGAGAGTAGAGAGGAAAAACTTTCAGTAGAGATCTGTTTCCTGATACTCTATGAGAAACAAAACACCTTGCCTAACAGTGGGAATACATATATTCAATAAGCAGCTACAAAAGTGTTTAGAAGTGAGATTTGGGCCTGGAAATATAACACAGTGGCTTGCCATGCAAGTCCCTGGGTTCTGTTCCTGATGTCCAATAAATGCATAAAAGGAGGCAAGATTCAGGACATTTAGCCTAAGTTAAGTGAGACAAAGATTTGGATCATAATAGACCAATATTACTGGATTCTCTGTTTATCAAAGTAAGCAGAGCCTGTCCTTCATGACCCACATGAAAGAGAAGGAAATTATGTTGAAGAGAACATTCAATGAGAAATAAGCAACCTGCTTCTAGTTCTTACCAGAGCAGTATCCAACCTGGGGAAGTCATCTAACACATTGAGAGCATCTTCAAGTGTAAAATGGACATGTTGATAACTGTGCCTCAGCTGTGGATTACAGCCAATGAGCCAACGTAAGGAGAGAGCCAATATGTATCAAGTATTGAAGGAAAAAAAATGATGGCCACCAATCAGCACAAGTTCAGCCTATATAATATCAATTCAGGGCCACTGAACAACAACACAACAACGTGCCATGCAAGGTTTGTGGGTAATTAATGTACTGGTCACAGTCTACGTTTCTGAAAGTCTTGGCTATAACCCAGGAATGCTCAGCTCATGCCCGGGTGGTCCTTCTTATCATTGCGGTTGTTGTTCTTGCTGTTGGCTTGCCTCTTGGGATGTTGAGGCGTGGGAGGCACAGCAGTGTGCATTGTGAGTACGCAGGGGAAACTCACTGCGTTCTTATCTTTCTGCTCTGCTGAGGGTGAGGAGTGTGACTACCTGCACCATATGACAGAAAGAGTTCGAATGTGCCTCCAAGGGGATGGGAATGAGTATGTCTCTGTCACACAGTTCCGCAGGAGATGCTTTATCCCCTAACCGCCCCCCCCCATTGTCCCAAAGGATACCACTTGTCATCAGCAGAAACTTGGATCCAGTGACGGCGGCCTGAGCAGACCCTTTGTCTACTGATCAGTCGAGAAGAAAGCAGTACAAAGGATACACTCTAACTGGAGAGTGTGGGGGATGGACAGGAGGGGAAGCATAACCAGGAGAACTGTACCCCACCTCTTGTGCCTAATCTGGGGGCCATCTTATTTACCTCATTATTTTCTGCAGCATAAGTGGAGACAATCTGCCTTGGTCTCAGCATTATCCCTGCAACTGATGCATCAAGGAAACCCTGTTTCTCCTGTGTAAAGCTGACAGCTCCTGATTGATTATTCTTGCATGGTTGTGACTCAGTCTCTTTTCTGAAGTTATAAAATTTATAAAGCAATCAAGCCAGAGCTTACTATGTGACCAGTCATATACAGAAAGCATCCAACTAGGAACTCGGAGGCTTGGAATCCTGTGGTGGCCACCAAAGGTAGAAATTCTTCAGCTAACCCATACCACAAGGCCCGCCAGGTCTCATCCACTCTAGAGGGAGTAGTAGTGTAGTAAAACATGCTTCATGAGCCAACTGAAGTGGGTTATTGATGCCAAGGCAGGACCCCATCTGCTAAGAGGGAGAAAATGCATTCCTCCAGTAACCCAGAAGAATGTGTTATGGCCAAGACTCAGAGAGTAAGTGTCATGGTGCCTTGCCATCTCATCACAGCTGTGAAGAGGGCTAAGCATCTCCCAAACACAGTCACTTCCGAGAAGCTGGAAGCTTAACCTCAAGAGAAAAGACATCTTTCATCACCTCACCCTTTATAAGAGGGAACTGAAGGGACTGGGGAGATGGCTGTGTAGATAAAGCAGTTGTGCGATAGGGCAAGAACAGGAGATCTGATCCCAGACCCATGGAGAATCCGGTGGGGGAAGGTGCCTAGACTGATTGCTCTGTGGTTAAGAGCACTGCCTGCTCTTGCAAAGGACCTAGGATTCATACCCACGATACACACAGTGGCTTACAACCATGTGTAACTCCACTTGTAGTATCAGACAGCTTTGGACCTTCTTGGGCAGCAGACCTGCATGTGGTGCACATATACATATATGCATAAAAACACCCATGCACATAAAATTATATGTACATATGTAAGTTATATAATATATAAAATTACATATATATCCATATCCATATAAGTATGTGTATAAAGTAAAGCTGGGTTGGTGTGGCGGCCCACCTGCTATCACAGTCCTAGGGTTTCTGAAACGGAGATGCTCTAGGGTAACTGTCTAGCTGGACTAGGCAGGTCAATGAGCTCCTGGTTTGGTGAGAGACTGTTTCAATAAACAAAAGTAGAGGTCCAAGCAAGATGGTTTAGTGGGCAAACATGCTTTCCCATGTCAGTCTGGCATCTTAAACTTGATGAGGGAGGCAATGACCCCACTAAGTTGAATTCTGACTTCCGAATGTGTCAACTAACGTTTTTGTCAGGCAATCTCCTCATCTGTAAAATAGAGTTTAGGCTAGCAAATGATCCGAAGCATGTCTGTTTTACTGCTCATTTATGCAAATAAAGCTTTATTAGAACACTGTCATGCTCTGGTTGTTCTTTGAGAGGCCCCATCCAGCACCTGACTCAGAGAGATTCCAGTAATCCATAGCCAAACAGTAGAAGGAGCTTGAGAACTCTTATGGAAGAAAAGGAGGGAGGATTGTGGGGCCCCCAAAGGGAATAGGAACTCCACAGGAAGACCAACAGCATCAACTAACTGGACCCTTGGAGCTCTCAGAGTCTAAGCCACCAACCAAAGAACATACACAGGCTGGACCTAGGCCTCCCCGCACATATGTAGCAGATCTGAAGCTTGACCTTCATGTGGGTCCTGAATAAATGAATTACGCACCATCCCAAAAGCTGCTGCCTGTACATGGAGTATGTTTTTCTAGCTGGGTTACCTTGTCTGGCCTCAGTGGGAGAGGATGCATCTAGCCTCAAAGGGACTTGATGCACCAGGTTGTGGAGTATGCCAGGGGGTCCTCATCTGCTCAAAGGAGAAGGGGTCAGGGGAATGGAAAGGATTGTGGTACGAGGTGATGGGGAAGGGAGCAGGGTGCAGGATGTAAAGTGAATACATAAAAAATAAATGAATTAAAGAACATAAATAAATAAAAGAAAAGAAAGTTTTCTGTGGAATCATTTTCAATCTTTCCAAATCTGACAAGACAAAAAGAGAAACCCCAGGTCCCTTTTCTATGGCTCAGTGCCTCTCAAATCTCCATGTCTATAAAATCCGTACTATAAAACCACCAGCTCTCGGCAACGTCCATCTGCAGCTGAAAGATGCTGTATCTTCAGATACCAGTAAGATAGACCTTCGTAGTGTTACAGTTCAAATCATCTTTACGAAATGAACTTTAAAACTTAGTCAAGCCACCCTTGAGGAAAGCATTAGACAGATAATTACCAAAACACTGTTACTTTCTATCAAGAAAAACAAAATAAAACAAAAACAGAAGTCACAAACTTGGAACATGCGTGAATAATCAGACATGTTTTCCTTCCCTATGGCATCTGCTGCACAGCCACCCTGGCCTACTTCTTCAGGAACTGCCTACCATTTTAGACAAGTCAAGGAGTACACACTTGTAATCCTAGCTACTTAGGAAGCAAGGGCAGGGGGACCTAAAGCTTAATGTCAGCAATTTAACAAGACACTAGCACAGAACAGAAAGAGGTCAAAGATAGGCTACCCTAGAATACTCAAGGCCCCGGTTTGGTCCCTACTGCTGCAAAAACAAACAAGAATGCAAACACACACACCAGAAAGTCAGTTTGGCATTGATTGGACGCTACTACTAACACCTCACTTCTGCACTTTGCCCCTGGATTGACATGACTAGCCTGTGGACCTTAGTGGAAATTCCTCACCTGGGAATTTCTGGGCTTTCTCACTTTGCAATGAGGCTCCTGAGCTGTGTCTAGCTTTATGGATTCTCATTCATTGCAAGTTACTTTCAGGCTGATTGGGCCTCTGCCTAAGTTGCATGTGGGTAGACCAGATGTCTGGTGACTGTTGAGGTGGGACATTGTCACATGTCATTTTGAGCACAGAGACATGTCATGTCATGGTTGAAGAGCTCAGAAAAGACCCAGAACTTCCCATTATCCTTAGCTTCTTGAGTAATAGAATCCAAAATCAATTCTCATTACATATATGTGATAGGAATACCTCTGACAGGTTACATCTTAAGTGATAATTAAAAGCATATTTCCTGGTGGTTAGCCACTGAGAAACGCATCCCTGTTTATCCCACAGAGGAGGTCACATGCTAAGACCCAAAGTGCCCTCTTTACCCTGCCCCCAGGCCATCTACTTCCTGGATTGTCATTCATTATTTCACTCTAATTTGCTTATTCTAGTAAAATAGAACTTGGCGTTGACGTTCCCTATTCACCTTCACCAAGAGCCTTTATAAAGTCCTAAGCCAGGGTACTGAGAATTCATTTTCCACCAACACAGCCTTCAGTTTTGTCTGTGGTTGGAATCTATAAACTATCAACTGCATCTTAGCAATTTTTATAAGCTTTCATCAGTTGAAGAAAGATAGTTTCTGGGAGATTTGGGTTCTTCGTGGCTTGTGGCCGAATCACTCCAGTGCCTGCCTCTGACTCTACCTTCATTGTCTTCCCTGTGTGTCTCTGTATTTTACTTTATTAAAGAGACAAGTCTATTATTAGATCAGGGCAGAATTCTAACCCTGTATGGCCTCAGCTAGTCGGTCACTTATTTAACAACCTAATTTATAAGCAAGGCCAAAATCCAAACTACTGGAGATTGGGACTTTGTGATGGTTCATTTCAACCTGTCAACTTAGCACAGTCTAGAATCACCTAAGAATAGATTTCCAATAAGGAGTGTCTAGATGAGACTGGCCTGTGGGTATGTCTGTTGGAGATTTTATCTATCTATTTATTTATTTATTTGTTTGTTTGTTTGTTTGTTGAGATAGGGTTTCTCTGTGTAGCCCTGGCTGTCCTGGAACTCACTCTGTAGACCAGGCTGGCTTCCAACTCAGAAATCCGCCTGCCTCTGCCTCCCAAGTGATGGGATTAAAGGCATGCACCACCACCACCCGGCGGAGATTTTCTTAATTACACTACTCTATGTGGGAAGCCCTAGACCACTGTGGAAGGCACCATTCCCTGAGTTTAGTTCTGACCTGTGCAAGAGTTAGACAATAAGCTGAGAAACAGTGTGCACACATTCATTTTTGTGCTCTTGATGTAGATGTCATGTGACCAGCTGTTTTAGGTCTAAGCTTGGTGCCTTAACTTCCCTGTCATGATAGACTCCAACATGGAATTGTGAGGCATAGTAAACTCTTCCTTCCCTAAGTTGGTCTTTTTTTCTCAAAATATTTTGTCATAGAAACAAAAATCCCCAGGACAGGAATCAGCATCCTTTGGGAGATGACATAATTCAGTCTACTAGACACATGGAAAGATTAGCCAATAATGATACTTATAGAGCTGACTAATCATTGAACTAAAGGATGAATGAATTTTTAGCCCCTTACTGCCATTCTTGCTTTGAAATACCACATGGATCAATGATTTCAATGTGAAAAATTATTCAATTACTAAAATAACTGTCAATCCATGACCAGAGTTTAAAAGAACTTTACACAGTTCACCTTGAATCATCCCAGCAATTCAGCTATTCCCTCTTCTTCACAGCTCAGAGAACTGAGGTGCAGTGGAATTAAATAATCTTCTTGACATTGAACAGCAAGAGAGTGCTTGGTTCCAGTTTGGTTCCAGGTTGCAGCCTGAGCTGCTTTTGTGTGCTTAGCTCAGTCTTGGAGGAAGTATCAGTGCTGTCAAGCTTCATACTTCACAGTTGCTTCAAGTCTGGAAATTCTACAATGCATATGAGTTGCTTTAGAACTAACAAGAAACTGTTACAGTCGCTCCCTTTCTTTTCCTTAGCTGGCCTTCCACACACTGCCCGGAGTTGGCAGACTGGGCAGGGTCTAACCAGCCTGTTGACTTGCCCAGAATTTGCAAGCGAGGGAGCCAGTAGCTTCTACAATGATGCTTTGTATTGGAACTACATAATTATTGCTAAATCCTTCTGGAATTTTCTATCTTCCTCAGGGCCATGCCAAGTGTCTGCCTCTGATTTGTTCAAGTAATCACTTCTGGACTGCCGCTTGGGCTTTTCTCTCAGTCAGTCGTCTTAAATGTTAAGGTGCCTACAATCACACCAAGAATATGGTAGAGTGCAGATTGTGCTTTGGAAGGTTGGAAAGGTGACTTAGTCAACATTCTATTGCTTTGAAGAGACACCATGGCTATGGCAACTCTTATGACAGAAAACACTTAATGGGTGCTGGTTTGTTGTTTCAACGGTTTAGTCCATTATCATGGTGGCAGGGAGCATGGTGGCGTATAAGCAGACATGGTGCTGGAGAAGGAGCTGATAGTTCTAGTTCAGCTCTGTAGAGTTGACGTGGGCTTTTGAAAGCACAAAGCTCACGCCTACTGACAAGCATTCTCCAGCAAGATCATGTCTACTTCAGCAAGACCATATCTCCTAGTACTTGTCAAGTAGTGCCATTTCCTGATGACTGGTGATTCAAATACATGAGCCTATAGTGGCCATTCTTATTCAAATCACCATGTTCCACATCCTGGCCCCCATAGGCTTATAGCCATACCTTAATGCAAAATGCATTCAGCCCAACTTTGAAAGACCAACTTTCCATAGTCTATCACAGTCTCACTGTTTAAAAGTCCAAAGTTGAAAGTCTCTTCTGAGACTCAAGGCAATCTTTTAACTGTAATCCTCACAAAATGAAAAAACAAATAAACAAACAAACAAACAACAGATTGCATCCTTTCCGCATGCAATAGCACAGAATATACATTGCCATCCCAAGAGGAAGGAGAGGAAGCATAGTGAGGAAATATTGGACCAAAACAAGACTGAAAACTAGCTGGGCCAACTCCAAACTCTGCATCTTCATGTCTGATGTCAAAGCACTTTTCAGATCTCCAACTCCTTCCGGGTTTGTTGACTCTAACACACTTCTCTTTCGTGGTCTGGTTACCCAGTCTGAAGCTTTCCTTGCCGGGTATCCCACAATTCTGGCATCTCCAACATCTTAGGGGTTCCAAGGTAATCCAGGATTCATATTCACAGCTTCATGAAATGGCCTCTCATGGGTATTCCATGCAGGGACACCCCTGACATTCACCTGGCCTCAGTGGCTTTCAACAACCCTATTCTTGTGCCAAGTGGCTGAAGCTGACAAATCCTAATGCTTGCTGGACCTAGAACTTGGCTCTGTCTTTTAATTACATCTGCATCAGCTTTCTGTTGTTGGTTTCCTTCACTGCTTAAGCTTTTCTTTAATTCCATTCCAGAAGTCAGAAGCTTAGCTGTGTGGGGTCTTGCTGTTATGCCAACACTTCCTTTATTAGAGTTAGCATCAGGCTTTTCTTCAAACTTTTTATCTCCTTGAGTACTGGTCTTAGCTCTGTTATACCTTTTGGTGCTTATTTTCTCCTCAAACTGTACATTTTGCATTTTTCTTTGCTTACCATGCTTCTTTCATTATAGGTGTGCATTATGCTGCCCAGCAATAACCACATGACAGAATCAATATTAGGCTGTCATGAAATCTCCTCTGCCAACACCATTAGTCTAAAACTCTTCAAATTAGCCCCAGGCAGATTTTTTTTTTTTTTTTTTTGACAAAGGCAGAAAGCAGCCACATTCTTTGTCAAAATATCACAAGAATGGTCTTCAGGCCACTTACTAACATTCTTCTCCTTTAAAACCTATTGAGCCAGGCTCCCACATTCCACTGAACCCTCCACACTACTGTCTTCCATGCTTCTTCTTCTTCTTCTTCTTTTCTTCTTCTTCTTTTTTTTTTTTTTTTT
>NW_022196913.1:7283469-7291970 GCF_008632895.1 Mastomys coucha
CTCAGAAATTCACCTGCCTCTGCCTCCCAAGTGCTGGGACTAAAGGTGTGTGCCACCACCACCTGGTGTCTTCCATGCTTCTATTAGGATGGCCCAGTAAGTTCTGCCTAAAGTGTCCAACCAACTTTCTAGCCTAAAGTCCCAAAATCTTCCATAGTCTTCCAACAGCACGGTCAAGATTGCCACAGCAACACCCTGCTCCCAAGTACCAACTTCTGTCTTAGTCAATATTCTATTGCTTTGAACAGACACCATGACCATAGCAACTCTTAAAAAGGAAAGCATTTCTTCAGGTTTTCAGACATTTAGTCCATTGTCATCATGGCAGAGAACATGGCAGACAAAGTGCTGGAAAAGTAGCTGAGGATTCTACATCCAGATCCACAGTCAGCAGGAAGAGAAAGAGATACTGGGCCTGGCTTATGTTTTTTAAACCTCAAAGCTCATAACCAGCCCCACCCCCGCCCAATGACACACTACCTAAAACAAGACCACATCTACTCCAAGGCCACATCTTCTAATCCTTCTCAAGGAGTGGCACTCCTTGATGACTAAACATTCAAACATATGAGCCTGTGAAGGCCATTCTTATTCAGATCATCCATAAAGGATAGACAAATTTGAGATGCCCCAGTTCCAAGAAGTTATCAATTCTTCTCTGCTAATGTCTTTGAATTACAATTTGCATAATAAATGTCTAAACCTCCTTCCCCTTTAACAGCTCTGCCTCATATTTACAATCCCCTGGAAATCAAGATTGGATAGAAATCTAAAAACACCAAGATTGACCAAGCTTGATTTTTTCCTAAGAATCCATCTTTCTGGGGCCGAGAAGATATCTTATTCGGTAAACTGCTAACCATATAAGCAGAAGGTCCTGATTTTAACCCCACACTACATAAAAATTTTGGCAGGGTAATACATGCTTGTAGACAAGCTTGCTGCTTGCAATGCAGAAACAGGAGGATTCCTGAAGCTTTCTGGACAGACCAGTGAGCCCCAGTTCCAAATGAGAGCCTCTAACACAAAAATTAAAGTAGGTGGCTCCTGAGTAACTAACATACCTGATGTTGACCTGGTCTCCATACACATGAGCACACATGTATACATGCCCCTGGACACTTACACTACACACATATGCACACTCCTAGTTAGGAATCTTTCTTTCCCAAAGAGCTTCCTGAAGACCATGTCCAGAGATACAAATACAGAGTACAGAACTTTCTGATTCAACTTTCTGAATCATGACTTCAAGAAATAAACCTCTCCAAAGCTTCTACATGGAAGACAGGTCTTGCAAAGTAGAGAAGTCTCCAAAGGTTGGATATGTAAGTAGAGGGACCAGATGTTCAACAGTGATGACCCATTCATGCTACTGGTTTGGGAATTTGGCTTGTTTGTTTTCTTGGGGTCGCTGTCAACCATCTACCACACCTAAGAACTTGAACTAAACATAACTGCTAACAGAAAGGGTCTGTGGTCTTCGAGACCTCTTTTCTTCTGGATTCCCAAAATCCTTTATAGATTGAATATTAGTTGTATGGGTGGGTGGGAAGCTATCACTTTCTCCTAACAAATGAATCTAGCAACCATTCTCATGATAACTACATGAGCAAGATGGTGGTTTGGGTCCCAATAACCAAGGATCCAGGGTCAAATCCCTACTAGTGCTTATTGCTAAGTGTTCTTATTGCTAAGGCACTTTCCTAGGCCTATGTATAGGAATTACATCAGAGTAACTAAATGGTCATAATCTAATTACCAATCCAATCTATGGTCAAAGTAAATATTGATGATAGATTCTTGAAATTATTTTTTCCAAATATCACATGAAGACTATTAGATATCTTGAGGGGAAAATATTATGTATACACTCACAGAGATGCTTCTGGTGGGTGGATTAAAGCATTCCCAAATGGAACTGCTGGGTGATGTTTTACTGAATACGTGCCTTATTCAAACACTGCTTATACTACCGAAATAGTTGTTTGCCATATGCTTATTATCTAATCACAGAACACATTGAGGGGATACGATCATGGGCAAGAATGGTATCTGTGTTCAAGAAATGTAGTTCTCAATATAGGAGGTAGGAAAGACCAATGAACAGTTACTCTATTTAACTGGGAGAGTTTGAGAAAACAGAGTCAAACATGGTGGCACATGTCTATAATCCCAGACCTCAGAAAACAGAGGCAGAAGGGCTGAGAGTCCAGTCAGTATACTGCCATCCCAGAACTCTGGAGGAGATGCCTTTGGACCAGTTGTCCAAACCCAGTTTTAGTACATAGCAAGAATGGCTATCATAAGCGCTATGAATCACTGCCTCAAAACAACAACAGCAAGGTCTGGAGTGTGAATCAGTTAGTAGAATGCTTGCAAGGAATGAATGGATAAAGTTTCAAGTTCAATTCCCAGGACCATAGAAAACCATGTGTGCTGACTCCTTCCTATAACCCCAACACTGAGGAAGGGGAGACAGAAAGATCAGAAGTTCAAGGCTTTCCTTGGTTATGCGATGAGTTAGGCCAGCATGGCATGCATAAGATTTTGTCTCACCAGAGAGAGGGGTGGGATGTGGTGTGAGGGAGGGAAGAAGGGACAGAGAGACAGAGAGAGAGAGAGAGAGACAGAGAGAGGGAGAGAGAGAGAGAGAGAGAGAGAGAGAGAGAGAGAGAGATCCATCTAGCTATTCAGTAAGTTTTTCTGAGCCAGCTTGAGCATCATATTGAAACAAAACCAATCACACGCCACAACACTCTCAGCCTCAAAGCATTAGGTATCTGATTCATGTTAGTAACTAGAACAGACTACAGAGCCAATCAAAATTAAAAGGAGTCTTTGTGAAGCAGAAGCCATCCTCTCACCCTAGGAATGGAGCGTGTCACCGAGACAGTAATGGCATTAGCAGCCTTGGGGACCCTACAGTTCCCTGGCCCAGTTCTGGGAATGCTCTGCCTCAGCTGCAGATGACTCTTGGTCAGCAAAATTGTTCTGGGCCAGGCTCTCCTCTGGCTCTGAGAGAGGCAATGCAGCATTCTCTGCTCCTTGGGTCTTGATCAGCATGAGCTCTCAAGGGGATGCTAAGCAAAGCTGCACATTCTAAAAAGGGTGGACTCTCTTTGCAATAACGAAAGGGAGACCAGATGGTGGGTGGCGGCTGGCTCAGGCCAAGACACAAAAGATCTCCTTCAACTCAAGTTCACACTGAGTTACTGAATTCCTTTGTTATAGGGAAGTTAGGACAATTTACAAACAAATTTCTAAAATCTTGGACCATGAAAGTTAGCACTTGCCTGCCCATCAGTAATGGGTTCGCTGCCCTGCATCTTCCAGTGCTCCCCCTACACTATTGGTCCATTCTCACAGATACATCCTGCAGCCAGAGTGCAGGAGACATTTAACAAGAAAAGCCTCTTAGAGAGAAAGGAGGTGGAACATGCATAGTTCTTTCCATTTCGAATGTGTACCTATACTGTGTGCATGTCCCACCTAAGCCAGAGTTCAATGTTCACACTCACAAATGAGAGTACCATCCCCAAAGGCCCCTGTTCACTTTAGCCTCAGGAACATCAGGCAGTGCAAACCTTCCAAGCTGGCTTGTGAGCATGTGGGGAGGCTGTGTTATGGAAACATAGCCTGGTGCCATGGCAACGCACTGACAGAACCTCTGTCTCTGCAGCTGGCAGAACACAAGCTCACAGGACCTGACTGTAAACAGAGAACAAGCCGTATGCACGCTTGGATTCCCTCATGCTCTCTGGACCCTGGCTGACTCTCAGATCCCAGAGGGTCACACCTATGCATATGATAGACAAAACTAAGCAAGAGTCAGGGTGCATCTTCAGTTCTGTCTTTATCTACACAAATAGAGTTTGGTTTCTTGGAAGCACAATGGAACTTGTGCTGAACTCTCCCTTCTTACTCTTTGAACACGGCATGAGTGAGCTCTTGCTGCCTGGGTGTGCATCATGCTTGTGGTCGTGTGAAATGCCACACAGTTTCCTTCTAGAGGCCAACTGTTTCTGCCTTTAAATCATCTGTCTTTGAAAGTGCAAGGTATCAGGCTGGAGAGATGGCTTGACTTGATGACCTGAGCTCCATCCCTAAAGGCCCAAATAGCAGAAGAGAGAACCAACTCTTTAACTTATTATCTGATGCTCACATATGTGCTATGACACCCACAGCTGCCTCCCAAAATAAATGTATAACTACATAAGTGTTTTAAAAAGAATTTAAAGTACAAAATATTCAGTAAGGCTTCTTCTTAAGCTTCAATGATTTTTTGTTTTGTTTTAATATAGAGGTGGGTTGGTGAGATGGTTCAGTGTATGAGGTGGGTGGTAAGATAGTTCAGTGTATGAGGGTATATGGTTCTTCCAGAGGATATGAGTTTGGTTCCCTGCATTTATATCAAGTGGCTTGCATATGCTTGTGGCTCTAATTCCAGGGCATCTGACACCCTCTACTGGCCTCCACAGGCACCTGTCCTCATGTGCATACACACATACACACACACACACACACACACACACACACACACACACATGCACACACACACACATGCTTAATTAAAAATAAAATGAAAACTTAAGAATATGAACAAAGACAGCAAGATGTTTCATCTGATAAAAGCCTTTGCCACCAAGCCTGACAATGTGCATTGTGTGCCCATGAGGGTAGAAGGCTGAAGAAGTGTCTCTCAAGGTAGAAGGAGAGAAGTGACTCTCTCAAGCTGTCCTTTGGCCTCCACATGTGTCCCATCCCCTAAATACGTAAATAAATCCATGGATAAACAAGTGAACAGTTAAATGTATAATATAAAACTTGAAATAGGGAGTGAAGTAGCATGTGGAGCATGCTGGGATACAGTGTTCTTACCATTGGATTCTCGCAACTGATATCTGCCAACTAATGACCAGCCAAGAGGCAAAGAAGGAAAGGAGGGAAGAAGAGATGAAAAGGGAGTGTGTAAAGATGAAGGGAGGAGGGTGAAGGGGGAGGGTATAAAGAGGAAGGCAAGGGGGTAGAAGGAAGAAGGGAAGAGGGTGGAAGGAGGAGAGGAGGAAGGTAGAAGGATGAAGGGAGGAGGGTGGAAGGATGAAGGGAGGAGTGTGTAAGAATGAAGGGGGAGGGTGTAAGGATGAAGGGGGAGGGTGTAAAGATGAAGAGAGGAGGGTGTAAGGATGAAGGGGGAGGGTGTAAGGATGAAGGGGGAGGGTGTAAAGAGGAAGGAAAGGGGTGGAAGGAGGAAGGGAAGAGGGTGGAAGGAGGAAGGGAGGATGGTATAAGGATGAAGGGAGAAGGGTATAAGGACTAAGGGAGGAGTGTGTAAAGATGAAGGGGGAGGATGTGAGGATGAAGCAGGAGGGTGTAAGGATGAAGCAGGAGGGTGTAAAGAGGAAGGAAAGGGGGTGGAAGGAGGAAGGGAGGATGGTATAAGGATGAAGGGAGAAGGGTATAAGGAGTAAGGGAGGAGGGTGTAAGGATGAAGGGGAGGGTGTAAAGATGAAGGGAGGAGGGTGGAATAAAGAAGGGAAGAGAGTGTAAAGAGGAAGGGAAGAGGGTATAAGGAGGAAGGGAGGAGTGTGTTAGGATGAAGGGAGCAGTGTGTTAGGATGAAGGAAGGAGGGTTCAGGGGGGACAGAGGAGTGTATCAGGCAGAAGGGAAGACAGTGTCCGAAGGAAGGGAGGAGGGTGTAGGGAGGAAGAAAGGTGCTGGCTGTGCAAGTCCCTGGCAGCAATAACTGGCATTACTCCTCAACCCAGCATACATCCAGGATAGATACATGTCATTGATAATAATATGCTTTTGAAAATACAAGGAACTTGTAGCATAAAATAAGCACAATTTGAGCAGGAAAGTGGCCATGAGATCAGCAGGTGACACAGCAATCCCCAAAGAACTGAAGTCAGGTTTTCACTTCTTGAATAAGCGTTGGGCTCACTCCGGTGCCCTACAGTTCAGGGGTATTTTGAGGTTGTCTTGGATACCAACCAACCCTTCTCTGTTTATGTCCAGGAGTCCATGGATACCGCAGTCAGTGGTCTTCATACTGAGCCGCTTGGATTCGGAAAGACCTACCATCCACAGTTGGTGGGGAAAACAGCCTCGGTAAGTCCCGTGACGATTTGCCCGTGCCTAATTGTTACATGAAACAAAGCTGAGGTGTTCGTTGGAAGGACTTTTAAATGTCTACCAAGGAAATGACCCCCAAGCTTCACCCTCATTAATGTCCATAACCACAACCAACAGTGATGTACCTTTACCCACACACACTCCGTAATGGTGGAGCAACCCGAAATAGCCATTTCCTCCGCCCGCCCACCCTCTGCATGTTCTCCCACACGAAGGAAAACATGAGCACCATCCAACCAGATTCCACTCGCTGTGACCTTCCCAGATACATCCATTCACACCCACAGTGTTTTACACTCAGCTGCGAGTGGTTAGGAAATGATCCAGTTCTATCCCCAGAGGTCTGAAGCCATGGTTGTATGAATATCAGACAAACGAACCAAATCTGACATTTATTTTCCTGTTTGAAGGGCAACTGAGCACCCCAATGAGATGCAACCAGTTTATGATGGGTCAGAGGGCTGCTGCTTCCCTCCATATTGGTATGTGACCCAGAGGGATAAACTCTACAGTGATGTCATGAATGCATAATCTAATCAAGAACTGTGTATTGAATGGCCAGTCTGTGCTAGGAGCTGGGAGAGGTGCCCAGGGCTTATTATCTACACAAGAAAATTAAACTTGTAATAGAAGAATAGTTCTGTAGGACTCAGTCAGTGATCTAGAGAGCAAAAGTTCAAAGAAGGGAAAGAATATTGTCAAGTAGCACAGGCAGGAAGAAAAGGCATGAGGGGGTGAGGTGAGCCAGGAAAGATTACAACAGAGGTGAGCAAGAGAGACTGAAGGACTGAACAGCCACTGAAGAGAACACCCACTGAGAGAAGGCAGCTCTTCATGGGAAAGACAGAAGGAAGGCTGCCACTCGGGCATGAAGGGATGGCTCAGGACCTTGCTTCATTTCCCAGCATCCATGGTTTTTGGCTCACAGCTGCCTGTAACTCCACTTCTGTGGAGATCAGGGACCAGCGAGTGCTTCTAGCTTCCAATGGTACCTGCACTCATGTGCACATATTCACACACACACTAGAAGTAATAAAAATAACTGTTGTTTTAAAAAGAAAGTTGACACTAAAGAAAAGAGGTTTGGTAAACCTATAAACCTTACTATTTAATATGTACTCCTAATAAGAAAGCAGTTTAAATGAGTGGGTTAAAATAGAACTTTGATGGAGTTATCTGTAGCAGACACACTTGAATTTTTATGATAAGACAAATTTTTCTGGTTTGGTTAGAAGAATGTCTAACAAACAAGACAGTGCTCCGCTTCTCAGCCCTTCTGAGAACTCCTGCTGCCCCCTTGTGGAGAGCCCTAAGAAACGCTAGGACAGAGGAAGGCCTCGAGTATAAATCTCAAATCTATTTGAATGGAAGTGAATTCAAATGCACTTCTAATCAATTTCGCTGTCTGTAAGTCTAGCGCGAGTGTTGCTATGCACTAAAGGTAACAATCACACAAGTGCGGGGGCCCTGAGAGCCTTGAAACCCAGAATTAACGTGAGTTGGGCTGGGATGGAGCCTACAGAGTTTGAGCTAAGGAATGAAGGGAATTAGAACAGAGATGAAGGAGTCAGTACCAACATCATTAATCAGTACCAACACCAGTACCAACAGCCACACTTCCGAGAGAACAGAGCTTAAGGCAGCTGGGGTTCCGTTTTCTTCCTCAATGGGGAAATCGAAAGGAAAAAGGACTGCAGGGGCTGCCTTGCTGGAAGGTAACCGAGACAATGGATAAAAAGAAGACAATGGACACAAACTATTTTCAAACACAAAGCAAAAGCCAGGTGGGAACCAGTCTAACCTGTGTAATTAGCATTTCAGGATCCTGGAGCTTTGCAATGAGGAAGACCATAGTAGTTCTGAGAGCTGGGTGGGTCAAGGTAGATTCAAAAGGTTCTTGCTGAAGAAGACATTTGGTTGAGATCTTGGGAGACACTGAAAGTCTTGGGAAATGGTCACTCGATACAGGAATTTTGGGAAATAAACATAATGAGGAGAGTTGTGTGTTGGTTAAGAGTAATGGGGAAGAACAATAAAATCATGTTTTAGGAAACCAGCGTGAGCAGGGGTGGACATGACCACAGGGATCTTTTCTTCAGTATTTTTCTTTCTTGGCCTTGGCCTGTGACCCAGGCTTTGCTTTAATAAACTTAAATAGTCTTGTTTATAGTAAAGATATATCCTCCATCTATGATATAGCTTAAATGGTGTACCTTCTGTTAAGACTGTGCAGCAAGACCAAGCATAACAATAACATACATACCTGTAATATCATATATTTGAGAAGTTGAGGTAGGAGAATTTAAAATTCAAGGCCAGCCGGTCATTAAAAAAAAAAATCTCAAGAAGCAGAAGAAGGAGG
>NW_022196913.1:7292297-7295988 GCF_008632895.1 Mastomys coucha
GAGGAGGAGGAGGAGGAGGAGGAGGAGGAAGAGGGCTGGAGCAAGTGGGCCGTCCTGAGTTCAATCCCCAGCAGCCACATGATGGCTCAGAGCCATCTGTACAGCTACAGTGTACTCATACACATAAAATAAATAAATAAATCTTAAAAAAAAAAAGAAATAATACTAAGAGAGGAAACTGATACAACTGAGCTCCACTCTGTGTGTGTGTGTGTGTGTGTGTGTGTAAAGTGCATGTGCTTGTGTATGCTTGAATGTGGAGAAAGTAAACAGCCTTGGGTGAATTCCTCAGTTGCTCTCCCTCTGATTTTGTGAGACAAGATCTTTCACTTTGTCCTGGAACACATAGGTGCAACTAGAATAACTGACCAGTGAGCCTAGGTCACTGCATCCCCAGCCTTGGGATTACAGGCATGCATTACACACCTTCCTTTTTCACATGGATGATGAAGATCAAAATCAGGTCCTCGTGTTTGCAAGACAAGAACTTCACCAGTGGTCTCCTCACCCTCAACAGACAAGCGATTCTCTGTCATTAATCTTCAAGGGTCTGTAAATCAACCTTTCCAGAAGAATCATTCCGGTTTCCTCGGGGTTTCTCATAGATGTCTGGCAGAGTCTGCAGACAAGCTCACACACTATTGCAGACTCTCTGGGATCACTTTCTGTATTGTATATATTGGGTCAGTTACTATTGAAAATAGAAATGTAATTGTCAACTAGACCTAGGTAGAACAAAAGCCAGCTTTCTCCCGATGAGAAAGGGTTCTGTGAGGAGATTGTCTTGGACATGAACAGTCTGGGCTCTACCCCGATGAGGAACTCTAGAGACTGGACAGGCAAACCTTCCAGTAATGTGTGAGCCAGTAACACTCCATGGCTTCTATTTCTCTGGAGACCCTTGACTACTATCAAATCCTCAGAGTACTTTAGATTCCACCAGCCAGAAGCAGCTTGTAGACTGACCTAGAGAGGTAGGCAGGGTGCATTGTGTTGGCATGGACAACAGAAACAGAGGACATCTGGATGCATCTGCCGTGACAAGGCATCTTCTGATGGTGATGAAACTGTAGTTTCTTGGTGGCCCTTTTTTGGCAATGCAGCTTTTGGCACAGTTACTGAGGACGCAGGGCTTGCTTCTCCAGCCACCTCTCCCAAGCAGTAAGTCCGTGAGTCACTTAATGTCCTGTAATGAATCCCTCTCTCTCAACTAACTGAGCACACTCCACGTTTTCAAGCAAACCCTGACCACACAGCTGAGTGGTCACCAAAGCCCCTGAAACTTCTGTTGTTAGCTGAGCACAGGAATATCGTCAATCCAACAAAGAATCTTCTATGGTGGCCCACCCTGTGTGACATTCAACCTAAGCTCTGGGCAAACAGAAACACACCTCTGTCTCAGTTGGTGACACAGAGACTGACTGTTATGTCCTCAGATTTGTTGTCAAGGAAAGTCAGACCGGAGTGTGAAGGGCGGTTCAGAACCCCTACCCTGTTCCTCTATACAGCGTTTTTCCTTCCTCCTGCTTCTTCTAATCACAACCTTTCTGAGGGAAGCCTTTGAAGCAGTCTCCTCTTTCTCCCCAGGGACTTTCCCTTCAGCTTCCCTGCCTACTACGGCTCTCTTTCCCTGTGGCCTGATCAATTTCAGTAAAAATATTTAAAGCATGTGGCATTGTAATTAAGTGAGCCCATTGTATCCACACAAGTCTGCAAGACAACAAAACTGTTGTCTGGGGGTCCCTTCCGAGGAGCACGAAGGCTGAGTAGAACCAATCTTAGTTCATCTGAATCTTTTTTTTTTTTTTTGAAGTGGCTTATTTGGGGTAAAGAAGGATACCTTGGGCCAGGTGAATCATGGGTGTCACTAAGACCTGAAGGAAAATTTGCTTAGGCATTTTCTGCTATGATCTCCAGCTGAGTATTTTAATTTCTGAACAAAGGGGTTCAATTTCTAGCAGTTAAACCCTCAGTCAGAATAGCTTGTTTTCCCTCAATGGTCAGTTGCCCACCACAGCATTCCATCTATCTATCTAATCTGTCTGTCTGTCTATCTATCTCTCTATCTATCTATCCACCTATCTATCTATCTATCTATCTATCTATCTATCTATCTATCTATCTATCATCTATCCACCTATGCACCTACCAACTGTTTGTGTACCTCCTATCAATTTATTATCTACTATCTCTATCATTCTACTATCTATTATCTATCATTTATCTATCACTGTCTGTCTACCTATCTATCATCTGTCTATTTATCATTTTTATCTATCTACCTCTTATCGATCTATTATTTATTTATCCATCCAACTATCTGTAATATATCAATAATATATTATCTCTCTATATATATCTACTATCATCTACCAATCTGTCTTTATTATCTATCTATCTATCTATCTATCTATCTATCTATCTATCTATCTATCTATCTACCTATCTCTACTTACCTACTTTTCTGCCTGTCATCTGTCTTTTTTTGATAAAAATGGCAATCTCAATAGTGTCTCCCGTGACTGCTTATGCTGGGAGCTGCCCTCACTATTTCAGAGCTGCTGGCTGATTTTCCTATGTGCCCACTCCCTTCCCTTCATCTTTAAACAATGCTTTAGAGGGTCTGAACTGGTTCGGCAGTTCGTCCCAGCACGAACTGACCAGTTTACAACTGCCTATAACTCTGTCACTAGTGTATCTGATGCATATGTGTGATCTACCAAGCTTACACACACACACACACACACACACAGACACACACAAATAAAATAAACCCTTTTTTAAAGTAAAATGTAAAGGAACAATTAAAAAAAGGAGAGTTTGAGAACGAAGTTTAAAAGGTGCTCTTAGAGATCCCGGGCAGAATGGCCTGGTGAAGACAGCTCACATACAAAGATGCCCTGAAGAGAAGGAAGCGGGGCAGCTGTGGAGAATCTGAGGCAAGGATGCTCTTCCCCCATGTGGGAGCCACACAGAGATGGGAAGGGTGGGCAGTGCATTTGCTTGAATCTCTTAGGCACATTGGAGTCTCATTCTGAGGACCAGAGAGGAGGCACCTAAGAATAGAACTGATGCTAATTAGAGCAGACTAGCATTCGGGTGGTCTGGATAGAGCTGTCGCCTGCATCTCATCAGCCTGGTGCTGGAGCATGAGGGACTCCATCCTTGGCCCCACTGGCCTCCCCTGGCCCCACTTCCAGGTTAAGAGCTGGTCATGGGAAATAAAGACCCTGGCATTCTTTGGTTCACCAGGACATAGGCTCTGCTCCCCAGGAATCTGAAATAACCATCTCCTACATATCTGCATGTGTGCTACATTCGCGCTTAATAACACGTTTAAATCTTAAAGGCAACGTTAAAGGTTCCAAAATGAAGAGCATAAAAAGATGGAGACGAAGTGAAGGCTGTCTTCAGAGGTCGCAAATTGGGAAAGGTTAGCCCCTGAACTGTAGGAAGGGATAAAGGCAGAGTGGGTAACAGGATGGAAAGGCACTGACTCCAAGCTGAGCAGGAGGGGGATGTGAAGGTCTAAGCCTTCCCTTTCTCACCAAGGCTGCTGGGACACCAACTTATACAACACATGATTCCTGTAGTAGTCAAAATCCTGGGAGCTGAGACCCAAAGAGAGGCCACAAAAGGGACAGCAAACACTTCTGAGATTGGCTTCTCTGACTCCCAGAAAAAAGAAAAA
>NW_022196913.1:7296122-7304757 GCF_008632895.1 Mastomys coucha
AAAAAAAAAAAACAAAAACAAAAACAAAAAAACCACTATCCAGTTAAGCCACAAAAACCACACATTCATTTCTTCCTCCCCGAAAGCTGAACTTTACAGCTTGGTACCCAAGACCTTCTGGAACAGCGCCCCCGCCCCATCCCTCCACGCGCTATGACCGACTTGGACTTATTACTAGTTTTTAATGGCTAACTTATTTGTGAGGAAATCTTGCCCTCTAGCTTTCAAGCATCAAAAGTGAATTTAACCCGGTGGAAGAGGCCGAGTCAGTGGCAGATAAATGGATGGACTCTGCCATCTAGTGGACACTTTTCATAGGACACCCTTTTGTTTCCAAGTTGATTCGTGTTCAAGTCATAAAACTAATTCTTTGTACGATCGGCTTTTATTTTTTTACTTCTTTTCCCTGGTTCCTTGGTGTTATTATTTCTTCCTAGCTATTGCTTGGGGGTTTAGTATGTTCTTGTTTTTCTTTCTTTTTTTTTTCAAATAAATCTTTATTTATTTGTTATTATTCATAAGTACACTGCAGCTGTCTTCAGACTGGACAGAAGAGGGAGTCCAATCTCATTATGGGTGGTTGTGAGCCACCATGTGATGCTGGGATTTGAACTAAGGACCTTTGGAAGAGCTGTCGGTGCTCTTACCCACTGAGCCACCTCACCAGCCCATGTTCTTGTTTTTCTAAAGCCTTAATACGTGCCACTAATTTGTTCAAGGTCTTTCAAATTTCCTTTCTTTTTTTTTCCCCTCCACTTTTCATGTGGTTGGGTTTTTCCTACATGTATGCCTTTGTAACATATGTATAAAGTGCCCTTGCATGCCAAAAAGAGGCTGCTGGACCTCTTGGGAGTGTAGTTACAGAGAGTTGTGAGTCAACGTTGGTGCTGGGAATTCTCGTAACCACGGAGCCATGTCTTTAGACCCACATCCCTTAAACATTTTAATCTAGGCATTTAGGACTACAAGCTTTCCAGCCTTCAATGTGTTCTATAGCTTTGGTTATTTGTTTCTTTGCTTTCATTCAATCCTGGTTGGGGTTTTTGTTTGTTTGTTTTGTTTTGGTGTGGGTTTTTTGTTTTGTTTTTTATTTGCTTGTTTGGGGGCTATTTGTTTGTTTGCTTGTTTTCTTGAAGACTTCTTACATAACCCATACATCATTCTGTAATGTGTTTAATCTCTCAAACTTTGTGTTCTCTCTGTGATCTCTATTGTTGATACTACCTTTATTCCACTGGATCAGACAGACTACAGCCTGTTACTTGGATTTTCCTGTATTTGTTGAGTCTTGCTGTGTGTCCTAATACACAGTCGATGTTGAAAAAAGTTGCGTGGGCTGGTGAGAAGAATGTGTACTTGTTTAGTGTTTGAGGGCAATGTTCTATACATGGGTGTGAGGTCTGTTGATTTATAAGATCTGATGTCATTTCCCTCCAACGTTTCCCCCTATGTTTGGCTGAATGGCCTTGTCTGCTGGTGAGAGTGGGGTATTAAGGCCACCAGCTCTGTGCTTTGCATCTGGTAGTGTTTGCTTTGTGATGTACGGTGCACCTGGGCTTGGATTTACTCTTCTCTGCCTGTGGACTTTTTGTTCATCTGCAGCAAAGCAACCTTCATTTGCATCAAAGGTATCTGCAGCTTCTCTTCCCAGAAGAGGAGGGCTCGGTACAGCCCACTGTGGCTTACTTAGATTCCATGATCTATCACCAACTGATTTTTAAAATGTATCTGTTCACCGTGGAAGTTAAAATGGCCTCCTGGTAATACCCATTGGTAACATAGGGGGCCAGAGATCACAGGAAGAGTGTGCACACCCCTGACACTGATCAGAGTTAATCAAACCATCTCAGAATCTACTGGGGCAGCAGGGACCCGAATGGACAGTTACTACAGGGGACTGCCAAGTTGCATCAAGTGCACACGTGCTTGCCAATGCAAGCAACTTAGCCTTGGAAAGAATTACCCTGCCTGCCACTGGTCTGGATCAGCTTTTCTTAACCATGGAGCGCATGGTGTTAGTTACCTTTTTTCATTGAGTTATGAAACAGATGAAATATATTCCCCCACCCCAGTCGTGAAAATTCGTGGAGCTGAAAAAAAATATTTAACTTAGATGGGAACTGATATCGTTGGAATATTTGTGTTCTCTGAAACTAGGGTTGGAGTTTAACTGCTGTTGAAATAGTATGAGGAACTGAGGCCTTAAAGGAATTATTTATGGTCTGTTGAATGTTTGCCTGGAATGCAGGTCCTGGCTTCATGTCTCCCTTATGCCATGTAAACAATGTAACAGCAACCAAAGCTCAGGGGCCATACATGGATTGGCGCTGTTGTTTTTTGAGAGCAGGGCATTATGAAGCCAGTCCACCTCTTTGTGGTTTGTCCTTTAAATGAATTTGCTTGCCTTGCCACCCCTCTGCCACAGACAAAACAATCCAAAGACCCTTACCACATGTGGCCCTCGGTTTGGGGTTTTACAGACTCTAGAACCATGAGCCAAACAATCTCAGTGCATTAAAAATGACTCTAAGCCAACCTGCTGGCCTGAAACCTCCTTCACAAGCTAGTGGACAGCCACCGCTGTGGGGAGGACCGTGACAGCTGGATCATAGTGACAGCTGGATCGTGGAAATATGGGATCCAGCTTCAAAGAGCAGAATAGCACTGGCCAGTGTCAGGTACTTGGTGAGATTCATTGAAAGAAAAATAGCAATCCATGAATGAACACAGGGATTGGCTAAGAAGGACCATTCATTAGATGTGTTGAGGATGCTGTGTAAGCCAATGCTGGAAGCCCACCAAACAGAAGTGATTCCATTACTCATTACTCCTGGATATAGAGGAAGGTTAGAGTTCACAGAGCTGGGTGGGATGCCACTCATGGGTGACTACTGCTGGGCATCCTTCATCCTCTCCAGAGACACCATGTGACACAGGGCACCAAGTGTGGCAGGTGTTCGGGAGAAGAGGACAGAAATGCCCTTCAGATCAGAGGTCGCCTGAATTCTCCGCATGTCTTCTCAATGATCCTCAGTGAGGATTCTAGCCAAACTCCCTTGGGATGAGTGAGCTAGGGACAAGGTTGTAAAAGAATGGATCTGTATAACAAGCCGTAGCTCTATGGTTTCATCGAGGTGTGTACACTTACCACCAAAGCCTTGTTTCTCAAGAACAGGTCACAGCTCCTAGAAGCTAGAACTCTCACCTCCCATGCTCTTACTTTATGAGAAAAGGGAAACTAGGTCATAGGGAAGAGGCAAGAAAGGACTACCTCAAAACAGCATATGCTGTTTTATGCAGCAGTGACTACCACCAACATGTTTTTCAGGAAAGCCCACCAATGTCTGCCATTGTTTTTGATCGTTTATGAAGGACACACATTTCCCTTTGGTTGTGGTCCTCCCAAGCTAAGGAAGTTAGTCTGATAGCGACTGTCCAAAGATCTTCCTGGGTGGTGAGAGACCTAGGGATGGTAGTTTACTGGAGTTTGTTGCAAACTGATGGAACTCCTCCATCGACAACCTGGAAAATGACTCAACCCTGTGTTCTGCAAGAAGTGATCTATGTGCTCAGATTAAAGCCAACCCCTTCCGTTAAAGATCTGTGCCTGAGATCAAGCCCAATGGGACTTCCTTCTTCCCTTGCGATCTTTCTTCTGAAGTTCATCTCTGGGGATAGCCTTACCTCACTACAAACTCAGCAACCAAGCAGGAATTTGTGGCAAAGCAGCAGAGGGAGGGGAGGTCCTCTGCGTGGAACTGCAGCTGTCCTGATTGCTCAGAGAGAAGCTTTATTTAAAAATCACCCCCATTGGGCCAAAGTTTATGGATGCTAGATGTGGAATCTAATCTTCCATGGAACTTACATAGTGGAAGGAGAGGACTCCTGTTGAGAGCTGTGCCTGTGACCTCCATGTGCATGCATTTGCCCATACTCCAAATAAATAAATAAATAAATTTTAAAAAATATCCTCTACCCTTTTCTGTCACATTCTCATGACAAACTCCATAGGTCATGAAAATTGGCCCAACCAATTATAGTATTCCCAACAATGACTTAGTTTAAAATGTCCAAATAACTTTTTTTTTCTGAGACAGGGTTTTCTTGTGTCGCTATGACTGACCTGGAACTCTCTCTGTAGGCCAGACTGACCTCTAACTCATAGAGATCCACCTGCCTCTGCCTCCCCAGTGCTAGGATTAAACGTGTGTGCCATCATGCCTGGCCAGATAATTTTTTATCTACACAAATCTTGAATGAGCACTATGTAAAATAAATAGTGCTCTCTAAACCTTGGCAAAGGAAACAGATCTGAGGTGGAGGGGTCTGGAATTGGAATCCAGCCTTCGGGCCACCGCAATTCAATTTCTCACATTAGACCTCTGTCTGCAACTCCTCTTGCCTGGTTACCCCTTCTCATCATAAGGCCACCAAGAGCATATTCAAGACTTTGAACTTAATCTACTTGAGAATGTGCCAGGCACTGTTCTACAAGAATACCACCACCACCACCACCACCACCACCACCACCACCAACAACAACAACAACATCAACACTCCACCTTCTCATTATTAGGTTGATTTTTATAGCATCACGACTATATTTATTTGCATGCTAACTCATCCACATAATAGTAAGACTGACCTGTGCTAACCTTCAAGACAACCTCAGAGACACATTGCTAATGCACTGTTTGTTTTGGATTTTTTAAAAAAAATCCTTTTAGAGAGTTTGTGTAGTTTGCACCAACCCCTGGAGACGGTGATGTGCTAGCGAGGCTGACCAAGTGCTGATGCCATTTCTTCCCACATGTTCTCAAGAGGGGAGACAAAAGAAAAAAAATGGCCATCTGTTGGAAAGAAAAAAAATCAGATCACAGGTAGGGGATAAGAAAGCAAAGGTCACTGCCTACAGATCTAATTTGTAGTAAAGGGAAAGCTGGGTAAGGCTTCACCTCCACCTGATTGGGATAAACTCCAAGGCTGTGGATGGCCCCTGGAAGTTGATTAAGTATCCACACTTCCTGACCCGAGAGCAGGTCAGTTTTCTCTGCTCTGCCCCTGACAAACAACAGGTTGCTCTCCGACTGGTGATACAGTAATTGAGTGTGGTAAGATGACAAATAACGGCGAAGCAAGAAGTTAATGATGTGTTGCCTTGTTAAGCTGAGCTTGCCACGCCTCATTAGATTTAAAAGAGTTATCTGAGACAGGATAATTATCAGAGACAGTAAAACTGTTGTATTAAAGATTTTTAAAAAAAACGCTAGTATCAAAGAGAAATAATTAACTGCTTAATTAGGCATCCACTGAGATGTGTAGTCCAGAAGTTAGACTTATGAGTCCAGGAGTCCAGGAGCTAATAGCTTCCAGCTGGGTGGGTCCTCTTAAATATCCATAGTTTTAGACCAAGCCCATGTGTGTGCATGTATGCCTACGTTTGTGGAAGTCAATGTCCACCTTATTTTTTTAAGACAGGTCTCATACTGAACCAGGAGCTTACCCATTTTGCCCAACTGGTTGGCTAACAAGCCTCAGGGATCCTCCTGTCTCTGCCTCGATACACTGGGATTACACACAGACACACACTGTTGCACCAGGTGTTATGTAATAAGCTCCAAATTCAGTTCTGCATGGTTGGATAGCGAGCTCTTTGCCTGAGGAGCCATCTCTCCAGCTCCTAGACCAAGCAGATATACTGGGGTGCACTTAAATGGAATGTATTCATTAGAATGGGAGTATGTAAGTGGTGATAATTAAATGATGTATACTGAGACCGAAGGGAGGAGATTTGCTTGAAAAGCATCAAAGCTATCCTGCATCATCGCAGGATGATGGACACTCAAGTTGTGCTACCTCATGTGCTTACTGATGACTTACTGAGTTATGGAGGACAAACACAGACTCATGTGGAGGAGTCTTCTCATTTGGTTGGAGTAGACCGCCAAAGCACGAGAAGCCAAAATACCAACTTGGAGTGGTTCTGGTCAGACCAGGCAGCTCACGATCCATCAGAGGTTACCAGTTAGTGTAGGAAGGAAGTCTCACCTAAGTGCCCATCAGGAGAGCTCACACAGATGTCCTTGACAGTTTTTAAAATGTTTGCATCCTTATCTCACGGTCTAGGGTTCACCGTGCTCGTGTACACACGTGCACATACACATACACACACTAATACACACACACTAATAATATATGTGGCTTTTGTTTATATATGTTTGTATATGTGTTTTGAAGTTTACAAATATAGAAAGGGGATCACGATAATGGAGGAAGGAACAGATGTTCAGTGGGAAATAGAGTTGTGGGCAATGTAGAATTGGGAAGCAAAAGTTGGGTTAAACTAGGAGCAAAAAAGGAATTTCTGCCAGTGTGGAGAGGTAAGGCAGTTGGGGGCGGAGTAAGAACAAGTTTTACACACATAACATATCATGATGAAGCTCACTGCTTTGTATATTAACCCAACAATTAATTTTAAATATATCAGATTTAGTTATTGAATAATGCAGTTCAATTTAGCGAAGCTGATTTTATGGGCATTGCAAAGAGGAGGGATAACAGGTTTATTCTCTGTAGGTTACACTATTTCATGACCGGTCTTTGAATGTTCTCAATTTCTGCCAACATTCGCTGTTGGAGGAAACATCATATGCATGCCACCTTAATCAAAAGTCAAAACTGGGAGTAGGAAAAAAAAGGTTCATTAGTTACATCTGTATCTCTAAACTAGCTGACAAACACAGCATGGGGGGCCATATTTATTGTGGCTCTAAGAGGAAGGCAGGGGAGAGCAGCTCCACCCTCCACACCCTCCAACCTGGACAGTGAGCCTGGGAGTTGTTCCCAAGATGGTAGATGAGAAGCAGAGTGTGGCTGGAACCTGAGGCACCATCACCTCTAGGGATCCACACACTGGGTCTATAACACCTCCTACCCACAACTCAGCGAACTGAGGACAAAAGTCATCGAAACAAGAGCCTCTGGAGACATTTCCATCTCAGAGCACATGGGAGAAGGGAGAAAAGCAAGAGTGTGGAAATCTCTATAAGGAAGAGGAAAGTGTTTTTGCTTACTTTCTTAAAAGGAAGAAAGAAAGGTTCCTTTAAAACAGGTAATTACAGAAGTGGGTGGAGGCTCTGTGTAGTCAGCATAGGGTGTATACTCATAATACTTGGGACTAATAGATGGTTAATAGCTTATTAAAACTTCCATCGAATGGATTGAGGGGTGGTTAATAAGAAAGCTCACTGGAGCCGGGCGGTGGTGGCAACGCCTTTAATCCCAGCACTTGGGAGACAGAGGCAGGCAGATTTCTGAGTTCAAGGCCAGCCTGGTCTACAGAGTGAGTTCCAGGACAGCCAGGGCTACACAGAGAAACCTTGTCTCGAAAAAAAACAAAACGAAAAGCTCACTGGTTAAATTTCTGATGTACACAGCTTGCGTTTAGGAAATTCAGAGTATTTTTTTTTAATGCCCATTGATAACAACTCTGAACTTAGGTGCAGTTTAATTAAAACAGTAGAGTGGGCCAGCTAGTGGTGGCTCATGCTCTTAGCACTTGGGAAAGCAGAGGCAGGTAGATCTCTGAGATAGGGTATAGCCTGGTCTCAGAGTAAGTTCCAGAACAGGCAGGGCTATACAAAGAACTGCTGTCTCAAAATATCAAAAATAAACAAAATAAAAGCAGAAGATGGTAGGGTGGAAAAAAAAAAACCTGGTCCTTAATGAGTCAAATCCTATTGGGGGCAATATTTTTATTCATGGTTTCTTTTAAAAGTAGGATCTCTCCATATTTCTGAAAAAAAAATGAATAAAACTGAATTTTCTGCCCAGATAAAAATATTACATGTGTTGATACACACGTGGAATCGTTTGTAACTCTATTCAGAGAAATCAAAGTCTGTTTTACGCTCCCTTATGCCAGCCCGTAAACATCAGGTTAAGAGGCATTCACCTGGAAGTACCCCAGAAGGAGGTTGTAAAGAAATCTATATTTTACTCTGCTTAAAATTCACCAACAATCCAGCATGGATAAGGCAAGGTAAGATTTTGTTAAAAGCAAATGAAATTAAATTTCTTTGTCCCAGGGCCTGGGTGCTGAATTTTCATCTTTGAGTGAATAAAAATCATTTCAGTTTTGAGTAAGAATTGATGCGTGGCATGTCTGTCTTACAGAAAGAAAAGATGGCGGGTCCCCAGTTAACAAGTCACCTTTAGCTTGAGAAGTGAAAAGCTTGGAAACCTGGAAGCGCTTTCGTTAAAAATGGACCATCGGGGAAATGACCCCCTCCCTCTGTCTCTTCACATCTGGAAAGCAAGCAAGGAAGCCTAATGCTTACCCTGAAGAATCCCACAGAGCTCCAAGTCAAACAACCATGAGAGCTGTGTTTATTGGTCAGCCCCAGGCAGCTCTCCCTTAGCCACTCGGCTCGCAAACGCTCTTCATCCTTTGAAACTGTAGGTACAATTGTTGGAAATGTCCTCCACTGGCTCCTATGTTTGAATGCTCGGTTCTCAACCTGTGATGTCTTCTTCAGAGGCTGTGGAATCTTTAAAGATCCCGCCCCGCCCCACCCTGCCCCAGCAAGAAGGCCTCGCCTCGCTGGGGATGGGGGCTGTGGATTGGGTTAACGCC